>NC_084747.1:51681465-51726465 GCF_033978785.1 Entelurus aequoreus | reverse complement strand
TACTTATTAATGCCTTATTTGGCATGACCTTATTATAACCTTAACCCTCTAATCCTGGCCCTAACCCTCTAACCCTAACCCTAACCAAATAACTCTAAATTAAGTCTTTGTTACTTAGAATATGTTCCCCTAGTGTCCAAAAAACTCTAAATTAAGTCTTTGTTACTTAGAATATGTTCCCCATACTAAAGTGTTAACAAAACATATAACTTTGTCTTGAATTTGAAAAAAAAAAAACATTTTATTTTTCACTAAAGAAGGGTTCGGTGAATGCGCATGTGAAACTGGTGGGCTTCGGCACCTCCAACAAGGTTAAGAACCACTGGTTTAGAGCAATACGGCTGTATTTATTTCTGGGCGGGAGGGGGCAGTTTTCGTACTAAATAAGCTGACTCTTTCCGTTTGATTTTTAGACCGCTTCTTGGTACCGCTGTTAACGCATTGTAAGGGCTGGTCTCCTAAAGCTTTAGTAAAACATGGTAATATTGCTATTCTGTCTTGATGGTCCTTCTTACTCAACATATATGTCATCCGAAAGAATTTGGGATTGACCAGTGATTTTTAATCTCTGAGAGGAAGACTGGTCCGACGCAACAATTGTCAAGGTATCGGATCGGTACTCGAAATCGGATCTTATCTGAGGCCAAAAATGCTGATCAGGACATCCCTAGAGCTAACCTATAGATGTTTTATTACGTCCCTGTTTCTGGATTGAAAGTCAGCCAACAGACTAAATCTGTGCCAATCTTTAGCTTTACCACACACCCCCACCCTCCCTCCATCGTCAGTGATTTCTGGTCAAAGAGCGGCGACTGATACAAATGACCTGAAGGTCGCAGCTGTGTGCTGCATCAACATCCGGAAATCCTCCAAGCTTCTTTTTTTTCTTTTCTTTTTTTTTTTTTAAACCAAAAACAGATTCCCCAAGAGTTTGAACAATTAAGTCGCATCATCAATTTAAGAGCAATCTGGAAAAAAACATGGAAAAGGGGTTGACCTAAAAGAATAAAACGCGCCATTATTAAGTGGATTATTAAGGGTGCAATGTATTGCTCGAATGTCCTGTCCCATTTGGCGACTGTTGTGAAATCAAAAGTGCTGTAATGAGATGGCGATGCTGCCAACTCAGCTCATCCCTGCAGCATTGACAAGTACAAAAACAGTCAGGCAACAACCCAGGAAACATAAAGGGTGTCATGGCTATCCAAGGACAATAGTGCATCCTCACTAATCACTGTTAATGGACAGACGTAACACCAGTCATCCACGTATGTTGTGCATTAAATCATTATAAAAGACCACAAATTATAGAGTTTGTTTGAACGGTTTAAATTATGCCTCAGAGGTCCCCATAAGTGTGCTCAACGTGTCTTGTTTAAAATGCATCCATCATAGGCGCAGATCTACATTTCTGCCAGTGGGTGCTCGGTGTGTGTGTGTATTAAAAAAAAAAAAAAAAATAGACATTCAGCGAAGTTATTATCCCGTATGATTCGTGGCTTTATTATTTTGTAAAACGGACCAAACTCGCCACAAAATTAACTACAACAAGATTGATTTTTCAAAAATTATTTAAAAGATTGAAAGTTGCCATCAATCCCACGTGGGTGCTCGGCATTGTCTGTGGGTGCTCGGGCCCCGAAGCACACCACAAAATAAAAAGTAAAATAAAAACTAGAACGTAATGAAAATGTCAGCACAAAATAGTTCTACCATACCTTAGAACAGGGTCCCCAAACTTTTTGACCCAGGGGCGGCATTGGATTAAAAAAATGTAGCCGGTGGTCGGGCTATATACATATATTTATATATATATATATATATATATATATATATATATATATATATATATATATATATATATATATATATATATATATATATATATATATTGTGTATACTGTATATATATATATATATATATATATATATATATATATATATATATATATATATGTACGTGTATACAAGTATGTGTATATATGTATATGTATGTATATATATACTGTATATATACGTATGTATATATATATATATATACATATATATATATATTTTTATATGTATATATATATATATATATATATGTATGTATATATATATGTGTATATATATATATGTATATATTTTTATATATATACATATATATACATATATATATGTATGTATGTATATATATATATATATATATATATATATATATATATATATATAGACTGTATATATACTGTATGTATGCGTATGTATATATATACTGTATGTATGCGTATGTATATATATACTGTATATATACTGTATGTATGCGTATGTATATATATACTATATATACATATGTATATATACTGTATATATACATATGTATAAATATATACTGTATATATACGTATGTGTATACGTATATATATATATATATATATATATATATATATATATATATATATATATATATATATATATATATATATATATATATATATATATATATATATATATATATATATATATATATATATATATATATATATATATATATTTCTCATAGTCATTCACATCGACATCCCACTGGGGTGAGTTTTTCCTTGCCCGTATGTGGGCTCTGTACCGAGGATGTCGTTGTGGCTTGTGCAGCCCTTTGAGACACTTGTGATTTAGGGCTATATAAATAAACATTGATTGATTGATTGATTGATATATATATATATATATATATATATATATATATATATGTATATATATATATATATATATATATATATATATATATATATATATATATATATATATATATATATATATACATATATACATACATACATACATATATATATATATATATATGTATGTATATATATGTGTCTGTAGCCTATGTATCCGATATATATATATATATATATATATATATATATATATATATATATATATATATATATATATATATATATATATATATATATATATATATATATATATATATGTATGTGTATATATGTGTCTGTAGCCTATGTATCCGTAGTTTAGGGACCACTGCTTTAGAATAATGAACCCAAAATGTGAATACAAATAAAAATTAATAATTAAAAAACAAATACAATTTAAAAAATAACACTAATTTTAAAAAAATATATATATACATTTGTATATGTAAAAAAGTATTGTTTTAATTTTAAAAATGTTAATACAAATGCTGCTGAGTTCCCTTTAACTTTTCTATTCCTGTTGCCAGTCGGGTGGCACGCATGTGCAGAGTTAGCATTTGCAGACGCTGAATTGACATATGCATAAAAAAAAACGTCTTCCAAACGAACAGCTCACAACTGAAAATCGTTTATCGTTCACTTAAAAGTACCGTTCAAAAGACTCAATTTGTTCTCTAACGTCACCTTTCTAGTTGATAGATAATAGATTTTTATTCAGGCTCGAAGGACACATATTAATCTTAGACCATCATCATGAACAGTCATTTTTTGCCTAATCGGGTGCATTTAATGGCTTTAAAATGTACTTCAAATGCCTTCAATAGAGCAACTCCACAAGCTGGGACTGTACTACGTGTAGCAATAGGTGGCAAGGTGATTACAACACATTTCCACAAAACTAACAAGGTCATCAATCAATCAATCATTCAATGTTTATTTATATAGCCCTAAATCACAAGTGTCTCAAAGGGCTGCACAAGCCACAACGGCATCCTCGGTACAGAGCCCACATACGTCATCTTAACATTGAATCGATCCAAGATACTAATTAAGAGGCTGAGCGCTCATTTGGTTCCAAATAATTAAATCCTTAAAGGCCTACTGAAAGCCACTACTACCGACCACGCAGTCTGATAGTTTATATATCAATGATGAAATCTTAACATTGCAACACATGCCAATACGGCCGGGTTAACTTATAAAGTGCAATTTTAAATTTCCCGCTAAACTTCCGGTTGGAAACGTCTATGTATGAAGACGTATGCGCGTGACGTCACGACGGCAACGGAAGTATTCGTACCCAATGTGTCACCATACAAACTGCTCTGTTTTCATCGAACAATTCCACAGTATTCTGGACATCCGTGTTGGTGAATCTTTTGCAATTTGTTTAATGAACAATGGAGATTGCAAAGAAGAAAGTTGTAGGTGGGATCGGTGTACTAGCGGCTGGCTGTAGCAACACAACAAAGAGGACTTACTTGGATAGCAGACGCGCTAGCCGATGCTAGCCGCCAACCGCATCTGTGATCGGGTGAAGTCCTTCGTCGCGCCGTCGATCGCTGGAACGCAGGTGAGCACGGGTGTTGATGAGCAGATGAGGGCTGGCTGGCGTAGGTGGAGCGCTAATGTTTTTATCATAGCTCTGTGAGGTCCGGTTGCTAAGTTGCTAAGTTAGCTTCAGCGTTGTTTGCAACAGCATTGTTAAGCTTTGCCAGGCTGAGAATTATTAACCATTTAGTTACATGTCCATGGTTTAATAGTATTGTTGATCTTCTGTCTCTCATTCCAGTCAGGGATTTATTTATTTTGTCTCTATATGCATTCGAGCCAGATGCTATCACGTTAGCTCAGTAGCTAAAGAGCTTCGCCGATGTATTGTCGTGGAGACAAAAGTCACTGTGAATGTTCATTTTGCGTTCTCGACTCTCATTTTCAAGAGGATATAGTATCCGAGGTGGTTTAAAATACAAATCCGTGATCCACAATAGAAAAAGGAGAGTGTGTGGAATCCAATGAGACCTTGTACCTAAGTTACGGTCAGAGCGAAAAAAGATACACCCTGCACTGCCTCTCTAGTCCTTCACTCTAACGTTCCTCATCCACGAATCTTTCATCCTCGCTCAAATTAATGGGGTAATCGTCGCTTTCTCGGTACGAATCTCTCTCACTCCATTGTAAACAACGGGGAATTGTGAGGAATCCTTCCTCCTGTGACGTCACGCTACTTCCGGTATAGGCAAGGCTTTTTTTTTTATCAGCGACCAAAAGTTGCGAACTTTATCGTCGTTGTTCTATACTAAATCCTTTCAGCAAAAATATGGCAATATCGCGGAATGATCAAGTATGACACATAGAATGGATCTGCTATCCCCGTTTAAAAAAAAATAAAACATTTCAGTAGGCCTTTAAACTTACATTCAACATCCGAATTTGTGCACACCGATTGAAAAACAGACACGTCATGAAAAGCGGCTCAATAACGATTGCAACATTAAAAAAAAAAAAATAAGCGTCAATGGGTGTGATGGAGGTATGATGGTGATCCAGAGAGTCCTCCTCCTCTGTTTTGGACATCTATGGCACAACTATATTTAGTCAACACCCCCCCAAGCTGTGACGAGGTTTGATTCCGCTGCGCTCCCTTTCTAAATTGACTCCTCCGAAAGAATTATCTGCTGTCACAACAATTCTCTCTGGGCACTGAAGACCATATAAAACCTCCATTCCATCCAATCGAGGCATAAACGCGCACACATAAGCAGTATGGCAAACAAAAACAAGGTCTCTGTTCTCACAAGTAAAGGTAACTTTATCTCATCTCAGTATTTTAAAGTCAACATGAGTGCGTTCCTGCAACAGTCTGCGAATCTTAATGTTTAACCGATGCAACATTGGCCTGATATGAACACGCCGATGTCTGTGAGTCTGAAACTGTGGTACCAGATTTGCCAGTTTCAGGCAATCTTCTCAATGATTGGTCAAAAGACTACAGAGCACCATGATTGCTACCAATTTTGAGCTGATTCTGTGTCTGTGGCGCTTCCTGGTTAGTTTTTGACATGCAAAAAAGGCCTTGTGGTGCAGCGTGGTGCTGCTCCAGCTGCAAGATGTGCGGAATGCTTTTACACGGCTTTCCCAACAACCCGGAAAGAAGACAAGTATGGGAAGTGAAGGTTCGCAAACAACACTGGCGAGCCACCGATTAGAGCGTGTTGTGCGAGGTAAACACACGACACAACGTCTGCGTTTTGATAAGGACAGAACACACAGAAGCTAATACAAACAATAGCAAAAGAGTAAAAGACACAAATTTGGGGTGTAATTATATATGAGATAATTACCGTATTTTCCGGACTATAAGGCGCATTTAAAATGTGTTTTTCTTCACAAAACTCGACAGTTCGCCTTATAACCTGGTGCGCGGAATAATTCTGGTTTTGCTTACCGACCTCGAAGCAATTTTATTCTTGTACATGGTGCAATGATAAGTGTGACCAGTAGATGGCAGTCAAACATAAGAGATACGTGTAGACTGAAATATGATGGCAATATGACTCAAGTAAAACAACACCAACATTTTATATGTTCTACTGAAAATATAGAACATTACACTGCAAAAAGTCAGTGTTCAAAAACAAGAAAAAAATATAAAAAAATGAGGGGTATTTTATTTGAACTAAGCAAAATTATCTGCCAATAGAAGATTTGGCTTGTCAAGACTTTCCAAAACAAGTCAAATTAGCTAACTTCAATGAACCCAAAAATACCTTAAAATAAGTATATTCTCACTAATAACAAGTGCACTTTTCTTGATAGAAAAAACAAATATGAGACCTTTTTGCGAAATATGTTGAAAAATATTCTTAAATTAAGTAAATGCTAGTGCCATTATCTTGACATAATGATATGCACTCGGCATTACATTTCTTGAAACCAGCAAACTTATAGTAAAAACTAATTTATTGTTCTTAATGGAAAGGCAACAAGGCAACCGCTTGTTACTCTCTGGGTCTCCAAGCAGCTCAGGCAAATCATATTGTCTATAAATGCATTTTTCCATTGATAACATGACATCATCGCGCCAAGTGCATGCTCTTTCAGTCAAGTAGTGTGCATATATACAGCCCGGCCCCCGGCCCAAAAAATTTTTTATTGTAATTTTGAAGAATTCATCTGAATGTGCATGAACTATTTCTGTTAAAAATTGTTAGAAATGTTTAAATATCAACTGTCAGTTTACTGTACTGTGCCGACTGTACTACTATATGAGTACGTGTTTTCTATTGTTTCATTGAAAATAAAACAGCAAAGTCCATTTGGCTGTCATCTGTTTTAATTATGAGACACAATTGTGTCAAAGTCATGATTTTTTTTTTCATGCTTGAAATAAGAAATTATTACTTTAAAAAAGTAGTTTTAAACTTGTGAGTGTTGATGACACAGCTTTGCAACAGTTAATATTCTAGTTTCAAGCATTTTTTACTCAATATAGGTCATCAAATCTCAGCAACGAGCTGTAATATCTTACTGAGATCATTTAGGACCAAAACCCTTAAAACAAGTAAAACACTCTAACATAAAATCTGCTTAGTGAGAAGAATTATCTTATCAGACAGAAAATAAGCAAATATCACCCTTATTTGAGATATGTAATCTTACTTAGATTTCAGTTTTTGCAACACGGCGCTCAAAAATCTATCAAAATGTTTTAGTATGACTTTGGTAAGCTATGAAGCCTCACCGCTTGATGGATTGTTGGCGCATTGAAAATCCAAGTATTATTATGGTGTGTGTATAAGGTAAGACATATTATCTGGCGTTTTGTTTCGCAATATTATGCAAAAGCAACTTTTTTAACCATGTACAACACATTTGACACAGTAGGTGTGGTGCCCAGGGAACCAGGGACCACCGCCCCAACGCAGCCAAGCCGGACAGCGACAGGAACCCCAGAGCCTGACCCAACGCGCCGCCCACAAGGGCCAGCAGCAGGCCGCAGACAGACGCACCCGGCAGAGGACAAGGCACGAGAAAAGCAGGGGGAAGCCAGACCCCAAGCCAGCGAGAGACCACACCCCACACGGACAGAAAGGCGGGATGCCCCGCCCGAGGGGCCCGGAGACCCCCCGCAACCGGACGGGAAGACCCCCCCCGCCCCACCGGCAACCGGGCCCCCATGAGCCCCCACCCCACCCCCGGAGAGCCCGGCGAGGCCAGCCCACGGCCACCCCACCCAAGCCGGCCGCCACAGGACCACCCAGCACGGGGCCACGGGAACCACCCACCCCACCCGCAGGGAACCCAACGATGGAGATGGAACAACCAGCAACCGCCCCGCCGAGTCCCCCCCTGAGGTAGGGGAAAATAAATAAATAAAATAAATAAATACAATATAAATGAAGTCTTTGTTACTTAGAATATGTTCCCCTAGTGTCCAAAAAACGCTAAATTAAGTCTTTGTTACTTAGAATATGTTCCCCATACTAAAGTGTTACCAAAAACATATAACTTTGTCTTGAATTTGAAAAAAAAAAAACATTTTTGTTTTCACTAAAGAAGGGTTCGGTGAATGCGCATATGAAACTGGTGGGGTTCGGTACCTCCAACGAGGTTAAGAACCCCTGCATTAAATTCAATCTCCACTGTTTCGTGTTTGATACGGTGAGCTCTCGTATCTTAGACTAAGCTGCCAGGACCTCTGACACCTCCCAAATAGTATTTGACTGCCAATGCATAACATATAATAATAGGAAGAAATAATGCAGGGATCAAAAAGCAGGTTAAAAATAAAGAAAGCAAACTATTTTTCAATGGTGTGCTTATATTTGTGTTTATCATCAAACCCTAGCATTAATCCGCACTGATTAAGTATGCTCTCTAAAGCTTTGTAGTTCTTCCTGTCAAAGCATTGCACATTAAGGGGAGCGAAAAGGCACAGAAAAAAGGTGATTGTGATGTTGTTTACCATCGCCTGTTTGCCCCAAAGCTGGCGACCTTGGCTTTGAAAAATTACGACGTTCAGAAATCTTTGGAAAGTAAACAGCAGAGACTCGCAGAGGAAGGGAATGGAAAACAGATGCTGAGACATGACAGGGGTGCTGCATTTGGCTCGGGGAAACAAAAACAATGATGTCGAATATGCAAAAAAAAACACACACACAGTTGATATTTTAAAACTGGGGAAAACACACAAACACTCAACACATAAACTTTATGACAGCATCAACAATAGAAAAAAAACCTTATTTTTTAAAGAAAAAAGAAGACCGCTTGGTAGAGCTGTCGGATTGCACTGTTTTGTATTTTGCACTGGCGTATCTGCTCTTAACACGCATACACTTATTCACGCACCTTTTTAATGACTTATCAGTAGTTGACACTACCGACCAAGTCTTTACCGTATTTTTCGGAGTATAAGTCGCTCCGGAGTAAATGTCGCACCGGCCGAAAATGCATAATAAAGAAGGAAAAAAACATATATAAGTCGCACTGGAGTATAAGTCGCATTTTTGGGGGAAATTTATTTGATAAAACCCAACACCAAGAATAGACATTTGAAAGGCAATTTAAAATAAATAAAGAATAGTGAACAACAGGCTGAATAAGGGGACGTTATATGAGGCATAAATAACCAAATGAGAACGTGCCTGGTATGTTAACGTAACATATTATGGTAAGAGTCATTCAAATAACTATAACATATAGAACATGCTATACGTTTACCAAACAATCTGTCACTCCTAATCGCTAAATCCCATGAAATCTTATACGTCTAGTCTCTTACGTCAGTGGTCCCCAACCACCGATTGGTACCGGGCCGCGCAAGAAATGTAATTTAAAAAAAATATTTTTTTTTTAATTTATTTTATTTTTTAAATTAAATCAACATAAAAAACACAATGTATACATTATATATCAATATAGATCAATACAGTCTGCAGGGATACAGTCCGTAAGCACACATGATTGTATTTCTTTATGAAAAAAAAAAAATGAAAAAAAAACCCTCCCCCCCTCTTCCCCCCCGGTCCGTGGGACAAGTTTTCAAGCGTTGACCGGTCCCCAGCTACAAAAAGGTTGGGGACCACTGTCTTACGTGAATGAGCTAAATAATATTATTTGATATTTTACGGTAATAAGTTAATAATTTTACACATTAGTCGCTCCTGAGTATAAGTCGCACCCCCGGCCAAACTATGAAAAAAACTGGGACTTATAGTCCGAAAAATACGGTATATTGCCTTGACAACAACAGCACTACCGTTTCAGTCCCTAGGTTGGCTATATTGAAGTAAACAGACGGGTGAGGAAGTCCAATGTTGTTCTTATTGCTACAAATAACTGGAAAACACCAAGGGATTGCCTTTGTGAATTTAGTATGGCATAATGAGACTAAAAACCGCATATTGCATGCACATGGCAGGGTACAAAAAATTCAGTGTTCAAAAACAAGAAAAAAAAATAATAATAATTAGGGGTATTTTATTTGAACTAAGCAAAATTATCTGCCAATAGAACAAGAAAATTTGGCTTGTCAAGACTTTCCAAAACAAGTAAAATTAGTTAACCTCAATGAACCCCAAAATACCTTAAAATAAGTATATTCTCACTAATAACAAGTGCACTTTTCTTGGTAGAAAAAAAAAGACCCTTGGGCTCAATATGTGGAAAAATATTCTTAAATTAAGTAAATGCTAGTGCCATTATCTTGACATAATGATATGCGCTCGGCATTACATTTCTTGAAACCAGCAAACTTATACTAAAAACTAATTTATTGTTCTTAATGGAAAGGCAACAAGGCAACAGCTTGTTACTCTCGGGGTCTCCTAGCCGCCCAGGCAAATCATATGGTCTAAAAATGCATTTTTCCATCGATAACATGACATCATCGCGCCAAGTGCGTGCTCTTTCAGTCAATTAGTGCGCATATATATACAGTCCGGCCCCCGGCCAAAATGTTTTAATTGTCATTTTGAGGAATTTATCTGAATGTGCATGAACTATTTCTGTTCAAAATTGTTTGAAATGTCAAATGTTTAAATATTAACTGTCCGTTTACTGTACTGTGCCAACTGTACTACTATAGGAGTACGTATTTTCTATTGTTTCATTGAAAATAATTATGAGACACAATTGTGCAAAAGTCATGATTTTTTTTTTTCATGCTTGAAGTAAGAAATTATTACTTTTAAAAAGTAGTTTTATACTTGTGAGTGTTGATGACACAGCTTTGCAACAGTTGATATTCTAGTTTCAAGCATGTTTTACTCAATATAGGTCATAAAATCTCAGCAACAAGCTGTAATATCTTACTGAGATAATTTAGGACCAAACACCTTAAAACAAGTAAAACACTCTAACATAAAATCTGCTTAGTGAGAAGAATTATCTTATCAGTCAGAAAATAAGCAAATATCACCCTTATTTGAGATATTTAATTTTACTTAGATTTCAGTTTTTGCAGCGTTTGCATCATCTCCCAACGATTTGAGGTGGAACAATACACCATAGGCGGTGTTCTGTATGTCGCTCACAGTTCTGTCACATGCTCGCATGGTTGCTGGCGGCGTGACCCCGAGATGCAGAGACGCCAGGCATCGTGCAAAGTAACGCGTCCTTTTTAAGTAGGGACAGTGCAGTGACAAACAAAATAACTAGTGCACGAAGGCACAATAGACAATAAATCAGCTCTGAATGAGGGGACAAGGTGGAATCAAATAGAATATATTAATAATGAGGAACGGATGCTTTGGCAGGAAAAGAAACAGAAGGTAAAAGTGCTGCAAAACAGTAAGTATAGCCAAAAGAAGAGCACCAGAACAGGAAATTAGACAGATTATTTGGTGTAAATGCCAGGGATCATGTTTGGAGGAAATCGTAACGACGCCTTTTAGATTTAATAAGGTCTGACATGTATAGTAACTTTACCAGTGGCAGTAGCCAGATGAAGATGGCGGTGCGTAACTGGCAACCTGGATGTGACACACTCAGGGACTTTTTAATTGGTCAAACAGTGGAGGGCGGGGCATCTAAATGAAAACATTAACAATATTTCGGGGCTGTAAATCGGATTTTGAAATGAGCACATCCCGGCTGAACTACCGTTATCAGTTATAAAGGTATTCAAAAAGAACATGATTTATTAATGCCTTTCGACATATCAGGGCCATTTAATGATGACTTAACGTGACAGAAGCTGTAATTGCTGCCATAGTTGCATCAACTATTGAGCAAAGGCTTTGGATACTCATATGCATGTAATTTTGTATTTTTTTATTTTAATACATTTGCAAAAAAAACAAAAAACTTCACATTGTCATTATGGGGTATTGTGTGTAGAATTTTGAGGACAAAAACTAATAAAGCTTTAGCACAGGGGTCCCCAAACTACGGCCCGCGGGCCGGATACGGCCCCCCAGCGTCCAAAATCCGGCCCGCGGGAAGTCCCAAATTAAAAAATAAATGAAATTAAAAAAAATGTATTTATTTTATTATTTTTTTATTATTATTTTTTTTTAAATTTGTCCTTACTAGTCCATTTTCTACCGTCTCCTAGTCACTCAAGCAATTCATATTGTCTAAAAATGCATTTTACCATCGATAACGTGACATGCAGCAAGTGCGCTCTTTAAGTCAATTAGTGCGCGAGGAATATATATGTATGAATATATATATATATATATATATATATATATATATATATATATATATATATATATATATATATATATATATATATATATATATATATATATACACACACATATAGACACATATACATATATACACACACATATAGACACATATACATATATACACATATATACACATAGACATATATATACACATATATACACATATACGTATATATATACATATACATATATATATACATGGACATATACATAGACATATACATATATACACACACATATATATACATTTACATATACAGTACATATACATATATACACACACACACACATTTACATATAGTACATATATATATATATATATATATATATATATATATATATATATATATATATATATATATATATATATATATATATATATATATATATATATATATATATATAGTGCGGCCCCCAGCCATATTGTTTTACCCCGATGCGGCCCCGGTGTCAAAAAGTTTGGGGACCCCTGCTTTAGCATGACAAAATGTGAAAAGGGTGAAGCACTATAAATACTTTCCGGATGCACTGTACACCAACAATAAGATTTGCCAAAGTGGCAAATAAAAAAAATAATTTAGAAAGTTGTACATTGTTTTGTTTATGCTCTAACTATGAAAATATTTGACTTATTAATAATAATCCTACATTGCGGACATGTCTTTTCCACGGTGATGTCTGGGACCAATTAACCACTATAAACGAGGGACGACTAGACATCCTGTTAATGTGAGGTTAAGGTACAGGCTAGGTCTGTGCAGGTTAATATGGAGGGAAAGGCGAGGACATTCAATTGCATTGTGTTGACCTATCACCAATATGACTAAAGTCAAAGCTCTGATGTACTTTTTCTGCAGTATTAAATAAACATTTCTTTAAAGGCCTACTGAAATGACATTTTTTTATTTAAACGGGGATAGCAGATCCATTCTATGTGTCATACTTGATCATTTCGCGATATTGCCATATTTTTGCTGAAAGGATTTAGTAGAGAACATCGACGATAAAGTTTGCAACTTTTGGTCGCTGATAAAAAAAAGCCTTGCCTGTACCGGAAGTAGCGTGACGTCGCAGGTTGAAAGGCTCCTCACATTTCCCCGTTGTTTACAATGGAGCGAGAGAGATTCGCACCGAGAAAGCGACGATTACCCCATTAATTTGAGCGAGGATGAAAGATTCGTGGATGAGGAACGTGAGAGTGAAGGATTAGAGTGCAGTGCAGGACGTATCTTTTTTCACTCTGACCGTAACTTAGGTACAAGGGCTCATTGGATTCCACACTCTCTCCTTTTTCTATTGTGGATCACGGATTTGTATTTTAAACCACCTCGGATACTATATCCTCTTGAAAATGAGAGTCGAGAACGCGAAATGGACATTCACAGTGACTTTTATCTCCACGACAATACATCGGCGAAGCACTTTAGCTACGGAGCTAACTTGATAGCATCGTGCTTAAATGCAGATAGTAACAAAAGAAAAAAGCCCCTGACTGGAAGGATAGACAGAAGATCAACCATACTACTATCAGGAGACACCGAACCAAACACTGGACCTGTAACTACACGGTTAATGCTGTGCCGCCTGTCGAAGTCTACCAATGTTGTTGCTAACGACGCCATTGAAGCTAACTTAGCTACGGGACCTCATCAGAGCTATGATAAAAAGATTAGCGCTCCACCTACGCCAGCCCTCATCTGCTCATGGATAGCGCGTTTGCTATCCAAGTCAAAGTCCTCCTGGTTGTGTTGCTGCAGCCAGCCGCTAATACACCGATCCCACCTACAGCTTTCTTCTTTGCAGTCTTCATTGTTCATTAAACAAATTGCAAAAGATTCACCAACACATATGTCCAGAATACTGTGGAATTTTGGGATGAAAACAAAGCTTTTTGTATTGGATTCAATGGGTCCGAATACTTCCGTATCAACCATTGACGTCACGCGCATACGTCATCATACATAGACGTTTTCAACCCGAAGTTTCGCGGGAAATTTAAAATTGCACTTTATAAGTTAACCCGGCCGTATTGGCATGTGTTTCAATGTTAAGATTTCATCATTGATATATAAACTATCAGACTGCGTGGTCGGTAGTAGTGGCTTTCAGTAGGCCTTTAAACACAACTATACCAACCAGCAGCTAAGCATATTTCTTTATGATGCTGCAGGAGACACAGCAGGCAGGCCAACAATAAGCAGGAGAAAAAAGGTGCCCAGCTTTTATGATAGCTCAACTTTTGGATACTTTTTTGTTGTTTTTTTTTTGCTCTCCACATATTTCTGCATAATAATCCTGTCAACGTTGTGCAGCCGGCACGGTGCCCGGTACGCCGTTGACCAATTAAACGGGAGGCGCACGCACTTTACCTCCAGAGTGTCCTTTACAGGCAATTACTCTCTGCTTAATTGGGTTCATCCGCCAGCACCTTCCTTGCAAGTCTGAGTTACAATTACTGATCATGTTTAAAATCGTGTTATGTAAACTCTGCGGAAGCACACGGAGCGGGATCTATTCACGCAAGTGATTTCAATGGTCCCAATTTTAAACACAAAAAGGATGTTGCCAAGTGTACAATGCAGATATTTCCTATTTAATGAGGCTTGTATTGCGAGTTCATGTCCACTGGAGGCAATTTGTTGGGGTGTTTACGTCAGATGCCTGCTTCCTTTGTGCCAATCATAGGATATGCACTGCAAAAACTGAAATCTAAGTAAGATTCAATATCTCAAATAAGGGTGATATTTGCTTATTTTCTGTCTGATAACATAATTCTTCTCACTAAGCAGATTTTATGTTAGAGTGTTTTACTTGTTTTAAGTGTTTTGGTCCTAAATGATCTCAGTAAGATATTACAGCTTGTTGCTGAGATTTTATGACCTACACTACCGTTCAAAAGTTTGGGGTCACCCAAACAATTTTGTTTGCCTTCATTTCTAAGAACAAGACTAAACTGTCGAGTTTCAGATGAAAGTTCTCTTTTTCTGGCCATTTTGAGCGTTTAATTGACCCCACAAATGTGATGCTCCAGAAACTCAATCTGCTCAAAGGAAGGTCAGTTTTGTAGCTTCTGTAACGAGCTAAACTGTTTTCAGATGTGTGAACATGATTGCACAAGGGTTTTCTAATCATCAATTGGCCTTCTGAGCCAATGAGCAAACACATTGTACCATTAGAACACTGGAGTGATAGTTGCTGGAAATGGGCCTCTATACACCTATGTAGATATTGCACCAAAAACCGGACATTTGCAGCTAGAATAGTCATTTACCACATTAGCAATGTATAGAGTGTATTTCTTGAAAGTTAAGACTAGTTTAAAGTTATATTCATTGAAAAGTACAGTGCTTTTCCTTCAAAAATAAGGACATTTCAATGTGACCCCAAACTTTTGAACGGTAGTGTATATTTAGTAAAACATGCTTGAAAACTAGAATATCAACTGTTGCAAAGCTGTGTCTTTAACACTCACAAGTATAAAACTACTTTTGTAAAGTAATAATTTCTTACTTCAAGCATGAAAAAAAAAATCATGATGCCGAGCGCATATCATTATGTCAAGATAATGGCACTAGCATTTACTTAATTTAAGAATATTTTTCAACATTTTGAGCAAAAAGGTCTCTTTTTTTTTTCTACCAAGAAAAATGCACTTGTTATTAGTGAGAATATACTTATTTGAAGGTATTTTTGGGTTCATTGATGTTAGCTAATTTTACTTGTTTTGGAAAGTCTTGACAAGCCGAATTTTCTTGTTCTATTGGCAGATAATTTTGCTTAGTTCGAGTAAAATACCCCTCATTTTTATATATTTTTTCCTTGTTTTTGAACACTGACTTTTTGCAGTGTGGAGTTTACTCCTCCCAAATGTGGTCAATTTACCCCATGTTGACAACAGATGCTTATTTGCCCTCACTTACCGTGCACACTACTGCACATGTGCAGCACGTGGGGGGTTCTATTTATTATTTTTTTCTGTTCGGCTGACATTAACATGTGCTAATAGTGAGCTCGCAGTGTTTTTTCTCACTCTTAGCAGGGAGAAACTGGAGGTTGCCCTTAGGGATGTCGATAAACGCTTTAAAATGTAATATCAGATATTATCAGTATCGGTTTCAAAATGATCGGTATCGGTTTTGTAGCAGAATTTCTGACCTTTGAGCTACATTTTGTGTCTGTCAAGAATGTCTGCTCGTTTCATTTATTTTCTATTCTATACCATTGAAGGACCAGATGTAGGGCAAAGTTGAATATGGAGTCGCTCTGACCATTCTACAAAATGTTTTGATTGTCTAAGCATGACTAAGGGATTCAAGGATGTTGCAAAACAAACATGTCGAAAACAACGGGACCTTGGGGCATGGGGAAACAGAAAAAATGGCCAAGTGACAAGGGCTGAAAAAGATTGCTTGATTCTTGTGTCCTCCGGAGGCCGTTTGTTTGTCTGCATGGGCAGCTCAATCCAACTTTGAACTTTTGACTATGGGTAAATAAACGTTTTGTACTAAACTCACTTTTGTTACTGTTTAAGCTTCGGACAATCCACTACACAAATTGGCGTCACGAACAGGATGGGTCATAGAGGAAAAGCAAAATGTATGACTTTTTAAAAACGCCGCTGTGTACACGGACGTAGGGGAAAGTACAGAGCGCCAAGAAACCTTAAAGGCACTGCCTTTGCGTGCCGGCCCAGTCACATAATATCTACGGCTTTTCACACACACAAGTGAATGCAATTCATACTTGGTCAACAGCCGTACAGGTCACATTGACGGTGGACATATAAACAACTTTAACACTGTTACAAATATACGCCACACTGTGAAACCCACACCAAACAAGAATGACAAACACATTTCGGGAGAACATCCGCATCGTAACACAACATAAACACAACAGAACAAATACCCAGAACCCCTTGCAGCACTAACTCTTCCGGGACGCTACAATATACACCCCCCGCTACTCCCTAAACCCCCCCACCTCAACCCCGCCCACTTCAACCTCCTCATGCTCTCTCAGGGAGAGCATGTCCCAAATTCCAAGCTGCTGTATTGAGGCATGTTAAAAATAATAATGCACTTTGTGACTTCAATAATAAATATGGCAGTGCCATGTTGGCATTTTTTTTTTTACATAACTTGAGTTGATTTATTTTGGAAAACCTTGTTATATTGTTTAATGCATCCAGCGGGGCATCACAACAAATTTAGGCATAATAATGTGTTAATTCCACAACTGTATATATCGGTATCGGTTGATATCGGTATCGATATTAACAGTTGGACAATATCGGATTATAGGATATGGGCAAAAAAGCGTTATGGAGCTTTAAATGGATTAAAGACACTTTCATATAAAATCACGTCTGATGTTTCCATCAGTTTTGCAAAAACAATGCAAAAGTTGTGCTTCTTTGTTCATGTATTCAAAGTTTTCCATGGAGGTTCCGGATTCTTTCGCTTTAAAGTTTTCCGGCTTTGTCAGTCACAATATTCCTCTCCGTTAAACTTGACTAATAAAGAACGAAAAGCATGCACCTTCTCATTCTGCCCCCTAGCTGTTTTCCCTTCATGAGCTGTGCCAGCGGAGCACGGTTTAGGACCTCGGCGCCACTTTTTTGTGTGAAATTATGCACAGTGACGGACCGTCGCGCTATCGGTTGTGACAGCTCATCTTATGTGCATGACGAGCTCGGTCGGCATCAGCAAAGTCCTAATCTCTCTTGTTGCCATTCTCTTTTACATTCCCCTCGCCTTTGTGGGTTTCATTTCCTTCCCCTTCAACTGCCGGCTGACTTTCACCGCTTGATTTATTAATGCAACTATGAATATCTTCAGCCCGAGACGCCACGTGGGTGTTGCGGGAGACACGGGGAAAAAGTTTTCAATTGAAATACTTTTTTTTTTTGTCCTAACAAGTAGGGGTGGGTCGGGGGTCAGCAACCCGCGGCTCGTTAGCGCCACCCTAGTGGCTTCCTGCACTGCAAAAAGTCAGTGTTCAAAAACAAGAAAAAAATATACAAAAATGAGGGGTATTTTATTTCAACTAAGCAAAATTATCTGCCTATAGAACAAGAAAATTGTCAAGACTTTCCAAAACAAGTCAAATTAGCTAACCTCAATGAACCCAAAAATACCTTAAAATAAGTATATTCTCACTAATAACAAGTGCACTTTTCCTAACAGAAAAAAAAAATAGATATTTTTTCTCAATATGTTGAAAAATTTTCTTAAATTAAGCTCCTGTAGAACTTTGTAGTGTCTGGCCTGGTTCTGTAGGTTGTCAGTACTTTCAGTCCCTACACTGCAAAAAGTCAGTGTTTGAAAACGGGAAAAAAATACAAAAATTGGGGGTATTTTATTTGGACTAAGCAAAATTATCTGCCAATAGAACAAGACATTTCGGCTTGTCAAGACTTTCCAAAACAAGTAAAATTAGCTAACCTCAATGAACCCAAAAATACCTTAAAATAAGTATATTCTCACTAATAACAAGTGCACTTTTCTTGGTAGATTTATTTTTTTTTACCTTTTTTCTCAATATGTTGAAAAATATTCTTAAATAAGTAAATGATAGTGCCATTATCTTGACATAATGACATGCGCTCGGCATCATGATTTTTTTTTTCATGCTTGAAGTAAAAAATTATTACTTTAAAAAAGTAGTTTTATACTTGTGAGTGTTGATGACACAGCTTTGCAACAGTTGATATTCTAGTTTCAAGCATGTTTTACTCAATATAGGTCATCAAACCTCAGCAACAAGCTGTAATATCTTACTGAGATCATTTAGGACCAAAACCCTTAAAACAAGTAAAACACTCTAAAATAAAATCTGCTTAGTGAGAATAATTATCTTATCAGACAGAAAATAAGCAAATATCACCCTTATTTGAGATATTTCATCTTACTTAGATTTCAGCTTTTGCAGTGTGGAGCATTTTTAAAAAAGGATTGAAAATGGAAAAAGATGGGGGAAAATGTTTTTTTGGTTTGAGGACAAACATGACACCGACCTTCCCAATTGTTATAAAGCCCACAGTGTAATATGATTAATATGAGTATTTGGTGAACATCGTTTTGTCCTATTCATATCGGCGGTTCTTGAACTCACCATAGTGTGGATTGTGACGCAAGTGTTTGTTTACATGTAAAGTCTTCCACTCCTTCTTTGTTTCATTTTTGTCCACCAAAAGTTTCATGCTGTGCGTGAATGCACATTGATGTTATTGACTTGTTGGAGTGCTAATCAGGCTATTTAGGCTAGCTGTATGTACATATTGCATCATTATGCCTCATTTGTAGGTATACTTGAGCTCATTTAATTTCCTTTTCTTGTATCCTCTTTGTACACACTGCAAAAACTGAAATCTAAGTAAGATTAAATATCTCAAATAAGGGTGATATTTGCTTATTTTCTGTCTGATAAGACAGTTTTTCTCACTAAGCAGATTTTATGTTAGTGTTTTACTTGTTTTAAGTGTTTTGGTCCTAAATGATCTCAGTAAGATATTACAGCTTGTTGCTGAGATTTGATGACCTATATTGAGTAAAACATGCTTGAAACTAGAATATCAACTGTGGCAAAGCTGTGTCATCAACACTCACAAGTATGAAACTACTTTTTTAAAGTAATAATTTCTTATTTCAAGCATGAAATAAAAAATCATGACTTTGACACAATTGTGTCTCATAATTAAAACAGATGACAGCCAGATGGACTTTGCTGTTTTATTTTCAATGAAACAATAGAACATACGTACTCATATAGTAGTACAGTTGGCACAGTACAGTAAACTGACAGCTAATATTTAAACATTTGACATGTGACATTTCTAACTATTTTGAACAGAAACAGATAAATTCTTCAAAAGTACAATAAAAAAAAATTGGCCGGGGGCCGGGCTATATATATATATATATATATATATATATATATATATATATATATATATATATATATATATATATACATATATACATATATACATATATATATATATATATATATATATATATATATATATATATATATATATATATATATATATATATACATATTCCTTGCGCACTAATTGACTGAGAGAGCACGCACTTGGGGCGATGATGTCATGTTATCGATGGGAAAATGCATTTTTAGACCATATGATTTGCCTGAGCGGCTAGTAGACCCCGAGAGTAACAAGCCTTGTTGCCTTTTCATTAAGAACAATAAATTAGTTTTGAGTATAAGTCTGCTGGTTTCAAGAAATGTAATGCCGAGCGCATATCATTATGTCAAGATAATGGCACTAGCATTTACTTCATTTAAGAATATTTTTCAACATATTGAGCAAAAAGGTCTCTTTTTTTTTTCTACCAAGAAAAGTGCACTTGTTATTAGTGAGAATATACTTATTTTAAGGTATTTTTGGATTCATTGAAGTTATCTAATTTGACTTGTTTTGGAAAGTCTTCACAAGCCAAATTGTCTTGTTCTATTGGCAGATAATTTTGCTTAGTTCAAATAAAATACCCCTAATTTTTGTATTTTTTTTTTCTTGTTTTTGAACACTGACTTTTTGCAGTGTGACAACACTTGTATTTTCTTTGGAACAAATGTCTAGCTCTTGTTAGCATTAGCGTTAGCCATGTGTGACTTTCCGCTAAGGAAATAAGAGGGAGGGTGGAAGCTACGGAAGCTCCTGGGGGCAAAAAGTATGTCGGAGAAAAATAATTGTATTTTTTAAAATTTTTCAAATCAACTGCAACAAAAAAACGTATTGTTGATATACCGCCCAGGCCTAGAAGGTACATACAGTATATAGTTTTAAAAATGCATTTCTGTAGATGACCACAATGTAACCCACTTGGCATCATTAGTAGGCCATCTCCCTTTGGGAGCAATGTTGTGCTTGTAAATAGACTGCAAGTCCAGGCCCAAATTTCATGTTGGATGTCTTCATCTGCACCATGTCCGTCAAAGCTGATCTTCCAATGTCCAACTGTCTAACGTTATGTTCCACCTGTGATGTGAAATGTGGAGTCGTGTCACAAAGCATCGAGTGTACTTTCTGCAACTGCCAGCTTGGGGCGAGTGTACTTTTCCCAGCCCCTGATACATATCACATTGTGTCACATTTTTGATGTAATGTCTGTAGAGCAGCTGGTGGGAGTTGATGCACAGGATGAGGTCGCTCGCATTGTCTCGTTGTCCGTCTTTGCAGGTGTTCTTCGCACAAACTAGGCAGGACGAGAAGTTTGATTTTGGTATTGGCTTCAGGATCCTGTCCGGATTATTGACTTAACGCACATTAACCTACAATGGGATTAAATAATAACGACGCCCACCATTTTTTCAGGCGGAGAGATAAACAAGCTGGTTGTTAGCTTTACACAGGAGAAGGAGCGTTGACAACACAACATCTTGAAATTGGGAGTGGGAATCATGGCTGACACTATTACAAACATATAAGACATTATAACATTCACTATGTAAAGCGCTTTGAGTCACTAGAGAAAAAGCGCTATATAAATATAATTCACTTCACTTTACTTCACTTCGTTACTTTTCAAAGAACTTCAGTAATCCCTTCCATAAGGTCCGGCTGAAGACTACATTTTATAAAACCAATTTTTTTCCATATGAAATCATGCAAATTTGGTTAATTATTTCCAGATAAAGTCCCAACAATACACTGCAAAAAGTTTGTGTTCAAAAACAAGAAAACATTTTTACAAAAATTAGGGGTATTTTATTTGAACTAAGCAAAATTATCTGCCAATAGAACAAGAAAATTTGGCTTGTCAAGACTTTCCAAAACAAGTAAAATTAGCTAACCTCAATGAACCCAAAAATACCTTAAAATAAGTACATTCTCACTAATAACTAGTGCACTTTTTTTGGTAGAAAAAAAAAGATCTTTTTGCTCAATATGTTGAAAAATATTCTTCAATTAAGTAAATGCTAGTGCCATTATCTTGACATAATGATATGCGCTCAGCATTTACATTTATTGAAACCAGCAAACTTATACTAAAAACTAATTTATTGTTCTTAATGGAAAGGCAACAAGGCAACCGCTTGTTACTCTCGGGGTCTCCTAGCCGCTCAGGCAAATCATATGGTCTAAAAATGCATTTTTCCATCGATAACATGACATCATCACGCCAAGTGCGTGCTCTTTCAGTCAATTAGTGCGCATATACACAGCCCGGCCCCCGGCCAAAACATTTTTAATTGTAATTTTGAAGTATTCATCTGAATGTGCATGAACTATTTCTGTTCAAAATTGTTAGAAATGTCACATCTTAAATGTTTAAATATTAACTGTCAGTTTACTGTACTGTGCCGACTGTACTACTTTATGAGTACGTGTTTTCTATTGTTTCATTGAAAATAAAACAGCAAAGTCCATTTGGCTGTCATCTGTTTTAATTATGAGACGCAATTGTGTCAAAGTCATGATTTTATTTTTTCATGCTTGAAATAAGAAATTATTACTTTGAAAAAGTAGTTTTATACTTGTGAGTGTTGATGACACAGCTTTGCAACACTTGATATTCTAGTTTCAAGCATGTTTTACTCAATATAGGTCATCAAATCTCAGCAACAAGCTGTAATATCTAACTGAGATCATTTAGGACCAAAACCCTTAAAACAAGTAAAACACTCTAAC
This sequence comes from Entelurus aequoreus, assembly GCF_033978785.1. NCBI lineage: Eukaryota > Metazoa > Chordata > Actinopteri > Syngnathiformes > Syngnathidae > Entelurus > Entelurus aequoreus. Next base: position 51,703,408 of record NC_084747.1, on the reverse strand, counting down.
ATAAAATCTGCTTAGTGAGATCGAATTATCTTATCAGACAGAAAATAAGCAAATATCACCCTTATTTGAGATATTTAATCTTACTTACATTTCAGTTTTTGCAGTGTGAACACCAACGCTAATGCTAATACAAAATGTCCACCATTATAGCCCACTAAAATTGATGATTGCTCGCTCAGAAAACGACATATATATGATGATAGAGTAGTATTAGCATCCTGCAAAAGATCCTGCCAGGACAGGCTATCCCAAAATGCTATTGCCAATGCTAAAATGTTGTCAGCCATGTTTTAGTTTTTACCAGTGCACACGATAATTAAATGAATGGAACATCAAAGGGAAACAATTATTTCTCACACAGCACAGCAACATTACTGTGTTCCTTGTTTCATACACACAAAACTCGACAAATTGCCTGCTTGTACCTCACCCCAGGGAGCGTACACAAACAAACTATGGATGTTAGCTAGCAGGTTAAATGTTGTTCGATGCCACCAGGAGCACGAAACAAGAATAGGCAAGTTATCACCTTATTTCTTTGCGATAAAAGTTATATATAACCACAAGCACGATGGATGACCTCTGTAATAGTTAAATTCTTCGACAAATTAACAACCAGTTACCAAACTAACTAGTAAGTAAGTAAGTACATTTTATTTATAAAAAGCTTTTAACAGATAAAATCACAAAGCGCTGTACAAAACATAGGTGAAGTGAAACAACAATTTAATTAAAACAACAGGGGCAACATCATAAAAAGGATACCAAGTGGATTAAAATTGATAGTTAAAAGGTGCATTAACTAAAAGCTTGACTAAAAAGAGAAGTTTTCAAATGTTTCTTAAAAGTTTCAACACAGTCAACACAGTGCAAATTGTTCCAGAGTCTGGGAGCTATAGCCCGGAATGCCAGGTTTCCACGGGTTTTAAAACGAGTTTTGGGGATCTTTCGAAGACCCTGGCCTGAAGACCGGAGGCTGCGCCCTGAAGAGTAGGGGCATAACAAGTCAGTGATGTCATAACAGGAGGGTCGGAGCTTACTGCGAGGTTTGTTCTCCCGGGATGCAAACGGACTATTCCGGACAAGACTTGCAGGTAGGAACATATTTATTTTCTCAATTAATCCTACACATCACTGTAGTAGAATTTCTGACCTTTGAACTATATTTTGTGTGTATTAAGAATGTCTGCTCATTTAATTTCTCTTCTATTCTATACCATTGAATAGACCAGATGGAGGACAAAGTTGAATATGAAGTCGCGCCAACCTGTCTACAAAATGTTTTGATTGTCTAAGTATGATTAAGGGATTCAAGGATGTTGCAAAACAAACATGTCGAAAACCCCAAGACCGTGATGCACGAGGAGAACAGATTGACGCACGAAGAAACAGATAAAATGGCCAGGAGACCAGGACTCTAGAGAGATTGCTTTTGTTGTGTGTCCTCCGGAGGACATTTTGTTTGTCTGCAGGGACAGCTCAATCCGACTTGCACTTTTGACTAAGGGTAAATAAACATTTTGTACTAAACTCACTTTTGTTGCTGTTTAAGCTTCGGACAATCCACTACATCACAAAGACCGGAACCAAACAAAAGAAAAGTGTGCCGTTCACACGAGAAGCTAAAGAACAAAAAAAAACTTAACGCAGGAAACATAGAAGCTAAACACTTAACATGGACTATGGCATGGAACAAACAAGACTTACTGTGGCATGAAACAACTAACACTTACATGGACCCGGCATAAATCGAACAACTAGCATACACTTTGAATCGGACATGAAAATGAGGAGCATGAACTTTGGTATCGCATGAAACAAGCAATGACGCCAGGACGACTGACTGGCAAAGACAGGCTTAAATAATGGTCTCTTGATCAGAGCAGGTGCGTGTCCCGAACACCAGAGGCAGGTGAAACTAATAAGTCGCCATGGTAACTAAAACAAACAAGGGTGCACAAAAACAGGAACTACTGGAGTCTAAAACTAACAGAACATAACAAAAACATGATCCGGACCACGGATCATGACAAGAGGGGCCCCACCATGCAAAAAATCTTAAACTCAATGCGGAATTTACTGGAAGTCAATGAAGACTGGATACAATGGGGGTGACGTGGACTGTTGTGGGTGCACTGGTTAAAAGTCTGCCGCATGTTGTACAGTCCGAAATCTTTTTAGCGTTGACTTGTTGAAAAGAGCGAAAAGAGAATTGCAATAGTCAATACGAGACGAAATGAACGCGTGAATGATCATTTCGAGACCCAATTTTGACAACAAATTTCTCACTTTAACTACACTGTGTGTCACGTGATGCTTCACAAACTCACCCGCTAAAATTTGACAAGAGTCATTTGTTATGTCATGTAAAAGGTTAAAATTTGCATGTATAAATAAGGAATTTCCGAAGGTTATGCAAACAGCTAATTTTACACCCTGGTGCATTCACTGCAACACCGTAAATTATAACTTCCCCGATAAATAATGACTTTAGCACATTAGCACTGTCGCAACAACCCATGAAACACGTTAATGTTACCTTTAACCGTTCTTTCTACTAACCTGGTACTTCCTCATACAGCAACCATATTTTTATAACTTTATTTCATTTTTTAAGTACGGTAGTTATTTTAACTTAATAGTGGAATAACACTGTCCTAAGTTCACTGGCACACCATAAATTCAACCATCGCTTCAGAGCAGTGTTTTTCAACCACTGTAGTGGTGTGCCGTGAGATACAGTCTGGTGTGCCATGGGAGATTATCTAATTTCAACTATTTGGGCTAAAAATATTTTTTGCAAACCAGTAATTATAGTCTGCAAATGATGTGTTGTTGTTGAGTGTCGGTGCTGTCTAGAGCTCGGCAGAGTAATCGTGTAATATTCCTCCATATCAGTAGGTGGCAGCCGGTAGCTAATTGCTTTGTAGATGTCGGAAACAGCAGGAGGCAGTGTGCAGGTAAAAAGGTGTCTAATGCTTAAACCAAAAATAAACAAAAGGTGAGTGCTCCTAAGAAAAGGCATTGAAGCTTAAGGAAGGCTATGCAGAACAAAACTAAAACTGAACTGGCTGCAAAGTAAACAAAAACAGAATGCTGGACGACAGCAAAGACTTACTGTGGAGCAAAGACGGCGTCCACAATGTACATCCAAACATGACATGACAATCAACAATGCCCTCACAAAGGGATAAAAACAACTGAAATATTCTTGATTGCTAAAACAAAGTAAATGCGAGAAATATCACTCAAAGGAAGACATGAAACTGCTACAGGAAAATACCAAAAAAGAGAAAAAGCCACCAAAATAGGAGCGCAAGACAAGAACTAAAACACTACACACAGGAAAACGGCAAAAAACTAAAAATAAGTCACGGCGTGATATGACAGGTCGTGACAGTACACCTACTTTGAGACAAGAGCTATAGTGATGCATGCTTGGTTATGGTTTGAATTCATTTCCAACAATTGCGAGAACGACTTTTTATTGTCAAAATCAGCTACTAAATTTCTTTTTTTTTAATGTTTTCTGCTGGTGGTGTGCCTCAGAATTTTTTCAATGAAATAAATATGCCTTGGTTCAGAAAAGGTTGAAAAACACTGCTTTCGAGTACATGCACTCATTAGAGAGAAAAAAACAATTTATGTATTACTTTAATATAACAAAATAACACACATCCAGTAATTTCTGGTGTTTTTACACCCTTATTTCGCAACTGAATCTTCAATTTAACTGAACTATAGAGTGGAATAGCATGGATTTTATAGGAACCCCTTGCTGCATCTCAGAGAGCTATCCTGAATAAAATGAAGTTGAAATTGAGTACCCTGCTGCCTTCACTGCACTGCAAAAAGTCAGTGTTCAAAAACAAGAAAAAACTAAACAAAAATTAGGGGTATTTTATTTGAACTAAGCAAAATTATCTGCCAATAGAACAAGAAAATTTGGCTTGTCAAGACTTTCCAAAACAAGTCAAATTAGCTAACCTCAATGAACCCAAAAATACCTTAAAATAAGTATATTCTCACTAATAACAAGTGCACTTTTCTTGGTCGAAAAAAAAAGACCTTTTTGCTCAATATATTGAAAAATATTCTTAAATTAAGTAAATGCTAGTGCCATTATCTTGACATAATGACATGCGCTCGGCATCATGATTTTTTTTTTCATGCTTGAAGTAAGACATGATTGCTTTAAAAAAGTAGTTTTATACTTGTGAGTGTTGATGACACAGCTTTGCAACAGTTGATATTCTAGTTTCAAGCATGTTTTACTCAATATAGGTCATCAAATCTGTAATATCTTACTGAGATAATTTAGGACCAAAGCCCTTAAAACAAGTAAAACACTCTAACATAAAATCTGCTTAGTGAGAAGAATGATCTTATCAGACAGAAAATGAGCAAATATCACCCTTATTTGAGATATTTAATCTTACTTAGATTTCAGTTTTTGCAGTGTGGTGTTCTGTAAATGTATATATTATCTATTTTAATTCCAGACAATTTGATTCCTCTTAATATATTATTATTTTGTATTATTATTATTATTACTGGCCCTGTGATGAGGTGGCGACTTGTCCGGGGTGTACCCCGCCTTCCGCTCGATTGTAGCTGAGATAGGCTCCAGCGCCCCCCGTGACCCCAAAAGGAATAAGCGGTAGAAAATGGATGGATGGATGGATTATTATTACTACTATTATTATTATTATTACAGAAAGACATTAAATCCAGAGTTTCCAGGCCTTAATGGCAGGTTACCTCACACGTACACATTTTCCCTCGTGTCCACACGTACAGTACGAGCTCGCATGCACGCCTGATTTGATTTGACTGCACAGTAATGCAGTGTGTTAGACGGCTGTCCAGTGTGCATAACCCTCGGCGACGACACGGAGATGGAAAAATAGGACTTGTCCGTCCTCATATTCTGTTTCTCTGCTGAGCTGTCTAGCCAGACTGCAGCCTGCAGTTGAAACTGGAGTGTATTTGCTGGATTGTGTGCATTAGTCACTGACGGGCCGGCTGCCCCAGTCTTGTGAACGGACTGTACTTACACTTTGCAAGTACACAAGTGCATGTGTAAGGGGTATAGCAAATAAATTGGACACCGAAAGTACCCTAAATTCCGAACAAATTTGCATTGTATGCTATATCTTGGACTTGTAATGTAATCATAATGATAATAATCCCCTCAATTCCCCCCAAAAATGGATTAACTGGCTGGAATATAAAGACAATATAACATAAATCCATAAACCTGGATGCATATGCAAAAGTGCAATTTATCAATTTATTATATCTGCACCTTATTGCTTTTTTAACCTGCACTACCATTAGCTAATGCAACGGAATTGTGTTCTTATCTGTACTGTAAAGTTCAAATTTGAATGACAATAAAAAGGAAGTCTTTTTTTATTTTTTTTATGTTTTATGTGCTTCTGTGTGAGAAGCCATTCTGATGACATCAGGGGACGGCGTGGCGAAGTTGGTAGAGTGGCCGTGCCAGCAATCGGACGGTTGCTGGTTACTGGGGTTCAATCCCCACCTTCTACCATCCTAGTCACGTCCGTTGTGTCCTTGGGCAAGACACTTCACCCTTGCTCCTGATGGCTGCTGGTTAGCGCCTTGCATGGCAGCTCCCGCCATCAGTGTGTGAATGTGTGTGTGAGTGGGTGAATGTGGAAATACTGTCAAAGCGCTTTGAGTACCTTGAAGGTAGAAAAGTGCTATACAAGTATAACCCATTTATTTATTTATTATTACTTCCTGTACAGGCCTGTCGGAAACTAGGCAATTGCCTAGATCAGGGGTGTCAAACTCATTGTAGATCGGTCTAGTTGGTAAAATCACGGCACGATAACTTAAAAATAAAGACAACTTCAGATTGTTTTCTTTGTTTAAAAATAGAACAAGCACATTTTGAAATTGGACAAATCATAATGTTGTTAGGTTTCTTTTTACACTTATATGTTACGGTTAATAGTATTCTATCTTTATTTGTCCTTATTTATACTTAATGAATAATTTATGTGATAATGTTCATCAGTCAACTCATTGGTGTTAATTTTCAATCTATAATGATAAAAAAATAATATCAAAATCAAATTACAGGATGTTATTTATGTAGTTTGCTAATTTTTCTCGACTGATGCACTAACATCATGTGTTTTTTTTTTTTTAGCATAATCTACATAGATACAAATAATTGCTATTGTGACATCTAGTGGACAGTTTCTTTCATTCAAACATTTTGGCTCATTTTTATACTTAGAAAACTCATCCCATGCTCATAATGACGATGATCCAGACCGCAGAGCACAGTATTGCGAGCGGTACTTGGAACGATGTAACGAAAATGCACATTTTCCCACAAAGATTGTGTGGGAGTGATGAGGCCACATTCAAATTATAAATAAGTGTGAAAATGTGGGAACAAGGCATCCAGGGCCTTAAATGAACCCTGCTAAGATGACCTTCATGTCATACATTATTGACACTAAACCATTATGAGGGTTTGTATTTTTGCATGCACTGTTGTTGACTAATTTGATAATAGAAGGCAAATCAACGTGACCTTTCCTTAAGAGCTTTTATGTGACTTCACAAAACAAACACACACAAAAACCACACACACTACATACTTATGCAAAAGGTCACCAGAAATCTGTGGAATTCATAGAACCCAAAAACAAAAACATCCTGATTATTCGAGCTAGAGGGGCCCTGCCGCAGACTAAAAGAGGATTTGCAGCTTAACTTTTTAAGGTTTGGCTACAAGACTTATGCTGAGTAGTGTAATTGAATAATATATTTGCTTATGGATTAATGCGCTGTTGCTTTTTCTTTGATATACTTTCGGTCAAGTGATGACTAGAAGGGGGGTTAAGTATAAGCAGTGTGAGGAGAAAACATGATTAATTATACAGGACCAAAAAGTGTATTTGCTTGTTTGTGGTACCGATAACAAATACCACTGCAAAAACTGAAATCTAAGTAATATTAAATATCTCAAATAAGGGTGATATTTGCTTATTTTCTGTCTGATAAGATAATTATTCTCACTAAGCAGATTTTATGTTAGAGTGTTTTACTTGTTTTAAGGGTTTTGGTCCCAAATTATCTCAGTAAAATATTACAGCTTGTTGCTGAGATTTTATGACCTATATTGAGTAAAACATGCTTGAAACTACAATATTAACTGATGCAAAGCTGTGTCATCAACACTCACAAGTATAAAACTACTTTTTTAAAGTAATAATTTCTTATTTCAAGCACGAAAAAAAAATTCATGACTTTGACACAAATGTGTCTCGTAATTAAAACAGAGGACAGCCAAATGGACTTTGCTGTTTTATTTTCAATGAAACAATAAAACATACGTACTCATATAGTAGTACAGTTGGCACAGGACAGTAAACGGACAGTTAATATTTCAACATTTAACATGTGACATTTCAAACAATTTTGAACAGAAATAGTTCATGCACATTCAGATAAATTCTTCAAAATTACAATAAAAAAAAAATTGGCGGCTGGCCGGGCTGTATATATGCGCACTAATTGACTGAAAGAGCTCGCACTTGGCGCGATGATGTCATGTTATCCATGGAAAAATGCATCTTTAGACCATATGATTTGCCTGAGCGGCTATGAGACCCCGAGAGTAACAAGCGGTTGCCTTGTTGCCTTTCCATTAAGAACAATAAATTAGTTTTTAGTATAAGTTTGCTGGTTTCAAGAAATGTAATGCCGAGCGCATATCATTATGTCGAGATAATGGCACTAGCATTTACTTCATTTAAGAATACTTTTCAACATATTGAGCAAAAAGGTCCAAAAAAAAATTCTACCAAGAAAAGTGCGGTTGTTGTTAGTGAGAATATATTTATTTTAAGGTATTTTTGGGTTCATTGAGGTTAGCTAATTTTACTTGTTTTGGAAAGTCTTGACAATTTTCTTGTTCTATTGGCAGATAATTTTGCTTAGTTCAAATAAAATACCCCTAATTTTTTTGTTTTTTGTATTGTTTTTTAACACTGACTTTTTGCAGTGTAATTGAATAATATATTTGCTTATGGATTAATGTGCTGTTGCTTTTTCTTTGATATACTTTCAGTCAAATGATGACTAGAAGGGGGGTTAAGTATAAGCACTGTGAGGAGAAAACATGATTAATTATACAGGACCAAAAAGTGCATTTGCTGGTTTGTGGTACCGATAACAAATACAAATAAAGTAAAGGTACATAAACCCAAACTGAGGATCTAGAGGATCTATCGATGTTTTGTGCGTGGTGTCCACATTTAACAGAGTCAAGCTGCAGACAGCCTCCATGGTGACTAAGATAAAGGGATGAGGCAGCACAAACAGTGCAGCGCGGAAAAAGCAACACTCCTCCATATTTCACGGAGACAGATGTAACCTCTGCATCATCCTGACATGCAACATACAGTGCAGTAGAGCGCACAGCAACAATAAGGCAGAAAAACATACACAGCTTTATTCATGAACACACGTGCATGTGAAGTGTTCCATGATGTTACCATGATTGTACCGTAATACCTACACCATCCGACACCTTGCAATCCTGATATATTGTATTGATACTAGGACTGGGTATTGGCAAGGACTTCATGATACAATAGGTACCACAAGACTTGAGTCACGATACAGTACTGTAATGTGATATTGACATGGTGATACTTTGTGATTAGTCAAGTGATTACATTTTTAATCAGATTAATTACACTTTTGCACTTTGATTAATCGCGATAAATCACAGTAAATTATTTGCGTGCGTGATTTAATTAACTTTGAAAAATACCCCAATATTTTGATATAAATGCAATGTTATTGTAAAATGTTTTCAATGTTTTTACTTTTAATAATAATAATAATAATAGATTTTATTTGTAAAAAGCACTTTACATTGAATAAACAACCTCAAAGTGCTACAATGTATTAAAAAAAAAATATATATATATATATATGTATATATAAAAATATATATAAATAAATAAATAAAAACTAGAACAGCCAAATAGCTAAAACTAGTATGCATATATCTAAAAAAAAAAGGCTTTTTTAAAAGCATCCACAGTCTGTGGTGCCCTCAGGTGGTCAGGGAAAGCGTTCCACAGACTGGGAGCGGCGGAGCAGAAAGCCCGGTCTCCCATTGTTCGTAGAAATGTGCAAATTGCAAATCATTTATTTGTTCACAACTTCCTAACAGTTTTATCTAAAGTCTATCTTAAAATGAAATTTGCCAGCGACAGCATTTGGGGTCTCCTCACTCATCTTTGCACTGATGTGCAGTGATTGACCTGATCATTGACCGTATCACAACATGCTCTGCTTTCAGTTAACCAGCTGCGGTTAACGTGCATAAAACATTTTAAGATTATTCTGTGTTCATAGATGATTCATGTTATTACGTATAATAAAGTTGTCAGGTTCAAACACTGATGACATCCATTAAACAAGACAAGAAGCAAAGAATCAAACAGAGACAGAATTAAATGTGTCTCAATTTGAGGAGAAACGTCTGGTCTGTACTCTTGAACAGTCTCCAGCACGCTCTGGCGAAAGATTGTACGCCTCCTTCTTTTATTTGGACCTTCTCTGACCACATGGCAACAGCTGTTTCTAAGGGACGAGGGTCGTAAAGAGTTCACAGAAAAGGCCGTAAAACAGTTCAAATAAGAGGTTCGTAAAAGACTTCAAGAAAGAGGCTCGTAAAAGACTTCAAAAAAGCGGTGCCTGGTCCTGCTTCCTCTTCGCTTTTGTAGTTCTTGGGTCAGACAATATCTTTCTGTTGATTACAATACATGAAAGAAACAGAACACCTTCATTTTGCTTCCCCCCCTTACACAGTGGAGTTTTACAAGCCTTCTTCTTGGTAGGTTCAAAGACAGCTTTTGGTCTTCTCACCGGGAACTCATTTCAACACAAAGTTTTTGTGATAACTTAGATAAAATTATTCTAGCAAAAGTAACAAGTTATCTTGTTATTTTTGAAAGCCCTAATTGTTATATACTACCGTTCAAAAGTTTGGGGTCACATGGAAATGTCCTTATTTTTGAAGGAAAAGCACTGTACTTTTCAATGAAGATAACTTTCAACTAGTCTTAACTTTAAAGAAATACACTCTATACATTGCTAATGTGGTAAATGACTATTCTAGCTGCAAATCTCTGGTTTTTGGTGCAATATCTACATAGGTGTATAGAGGCCCATTTCCAGCAACTATCACTCCAGTGTTCTAATGGTACAATGTGTTTGCTCATTGGCTCAGAAGGCTAATTGATGATTAGAAAACCCTTGTGCAATCATGTTCACACATCTGAAAACAGTTTAGCTCGTTACAGAAACTACAAAACTGACCTTCCTTTGAGCAGATTGAGTTTCTGGAGCATCACTTTTGTGGGGTCAATCAAACGCTCAAAATGGCCAGAAAAAGAGAACTTTCATCTGAAACTCGACAGTCTATTCTTGTTCTTAGAAATGAAGGCTATTCCACAAAATTGTTTGGGTGACCCCAAACTTTTGAACGGTAGTGTACATTGCAATATTCCGCATAGTTCAGTCCTAAATTTAAACAGAGCTTAAAATACAATGTGTTAATGTTAAAAACAAGATCAGTGTTTCCGCGGGCCGCCAAAAATGTTTGTTTCTTAGCTGTGGTTCGTACGGGCAACAGCGGTACTCAGTTGTAATACACTTTTCCACCACTTGTGGCAGTAGTGACAATATCAAACAAACAGAATTCTGGAGCTAAAGTCATAGAGAAGTTTCTTAAGTGCAAAAATTATGCCTAAAGAGTCTTTTCTTATGCAGTATATTTGGTGAGTACTTGGTTTTCTAACCAGCCTGACCTAGTCCTAAGGTTTATGTGTTAACTAAATGTCAATATTTGTGATTAACACATGGTTTTATATAATTTGACGAGGTAATACACTATAAATAAGTTGGACATAATTACTGAATACGATTAAAATCAAGAGTAAGATGACTAATTCTGTGTTAATATTTGAGTGGGCCTCTTTGTAGTGGAAAAATTGGACTCCAAGGTCAAAAAGATAAAGAAAGCCTGCACTAGATGACAGTAACGATTCATTGAAAAACAATATATATCAAATGATCCACTTCAATTAATTCAAATTGTGCAAAAAATGGATCACGTTTCACGTCCATTAAATGAAAAAATTATACTTTATACTTCTTAACTGTCGACTTCTCGTACTGAGTTGCTCACCACTAATCCCGCACTGCAAGATAGCGTTACAGCAACACTTTGCAAAGAAGAGTTGCAGATGTCAGCTCAAAATGACTGTATGAAAAAAAAAAAAAATTATAATCACCCCTAAAAATTTTATTTTTTTATTTTTATTTTTATTTTTTTATTTTTTATTTTTTATCCTGTCCAGCTTCTCAGGCAAATCATATAGTAGATGTAGATGCCCATATCGGCTGTTCAGATTTACTTTACAAAAGACAAAAGAGAAGTGTAGGATACTTCTCTTGTTGCCTTATTTGTATTTGACTTTATTAAATGTGTTTATATTATCATTTGGTGCAGCCGGGCCGGAGCAGGAGGGGATAGAAAGAGAAAAAAAGGAGGACAGAGGGGGGAATTGTGGGGACAAGAGGGGGATTAGACGGAGAGACAAAAACAACAACAGCAAACACAACAACAACAACAATAGAGCAACATCAGCAAATACGACATGTACAAATATGATGGTAAAAGTAATAGCAAATAAGCAGTTAGCGAAAAAATAAAAAATAATACAGAAATGACAATGAGCATTATTACACTAAAAATGGAGCAGTACTAATACCAATAGAATTAGCATTATTGATAATGAACAATACCAACACTTTACCTTTATTATCAACAATACAGTTGTTCAAATGCAACAATACATATACGTAATGATAACTTGAGATACGAAAGAATGCAGAAAAATGGAGATGAAGAAAGAGAAGCCTTAACCTTGTAGGTTGTTATAGTAACAATAGGTTAAGCTTTGTCAGTGTGCCATGTGTTATACCCAGTTTACCCTAGCATTAATATATGTTTGATGAAACGTGATTATGTGCATGAGTGTATGTGTGCATATGTACTTGTATATGTACACTACCGTTCAAAAGTTTGGGGTCACCCAAACAATTTTGTGGAATAGCCTTCATTTCTAAGAACAAGAATAGACTGTCGAGTTTCAGATGAAAGTTCTCTTTTTCTGGCCATTTTGAGCGTTTAATTGACCCCACAAATGTGATGCTCCAGAAACTCAATCTGCTCAAAGGAAGGTCAGTTTTGTAGTTTCTGTAACGAGCTAAACTGTTTTCAGATGTGTGAACATGATTGCACAAGGGTTTTCTAATCATCAATTAGCCTTCTGAGCCAATGAGCAAACACATTGTACCATTAGAACACTGGAGTGATAGTTGCTGGAAATGGGCCTCTATACACCTATGTAGATATTGCACCAAAAACCAGAGATTTGCAGCTAGAATAGTCATTTACCACATTAGCAATGTATAGAGTGTATTTCTTTAAAGTTAAGACTAGTTTAAAGTTATCTTCATTGAAAAGTACAGTGCTTTTCCTTAAAAAATAAGGACATTTCCATGTGACCCCAAACTTTTGAACAGTAGTGTACATTATGTGTATATCTGTGTTTGTACAGTGAAATGATCTAGAAGGCAAAAATGATCTTAAGGCATTAAAAATGGCTATTTTATCATTAGAAAAAGTATCGCGTATATTGCCGTATTTATATTTTTTTCACAACTCTTATTGATACTCTGTTGTCCAACAGATGAATAACAAATTAAAGCTATATTTTCACTATAGTGAGTCATACTTGTAAGCTTAAAGTTGCTATACTATACGATTTGATTTTAAGTCTCATTGGAAGTGTGTTGTCCTAAAACTAAACTTGATGCTGGAATTTGAAGACACCGTTTTGTGTGTCGTAGCTTCAACGCTAATGAGTTGTTTTTATCTTTTTTAATCCTTATCACTTGTTACAAAAGAAAGTTTGGGCACTTGTCCAACATAATATATATGTCATACATCACTTAAAACAACTTAACATTAAGAAGTGCGGCAGGAAGACAAAATGTTAGCAACACTACATGCTAACATATACGCTCACATTTTAACAGCAACATCATGCTAAGTTAGCCTATTAGCTAAAAAAAAAATATCAAATTTACAGCTTAATTGTAGTTGACTGACAGTTGGCAGATGTCTAAGATGTGCAGCAAAGTTGACATATAACTTCAAAGACAAGCGAAGTAATAATAACAACAATCCAGCATAACATAAACACATAAAGCCCAGCTACATGCTAACACACAACTATTTATAGAATAGACTGACCATACGTCCTCTTTTCCCCGGACATGTCCTCTTTTGCGGGGCTGTCCGGCATTTTGAGGTAGGGTTGCGTGTATTTTCAATGTACGTTCAGGGTTAAGAAGGGGTTGAAAACAAAACAAATTGTGAAGGTGTGCGCACGCAGCAGCATTGGTGAGGGAGAGGCAGAGAGAGAGAGAGAGCGAGAGAGTTATGATAAACACGCATGCGTCGCCAGGCTCTGCTTTTTATCCATAGATTTATCAGATTTAATTTTTTATTATCTATAGCAGGGGTGTCAAAAAGTGTGCCCCGGAGGCCATTTGCGGCCCACAGCTAATGTTTTAAAGGCCCACGGCACATTCTAAAAATACTATTAAAATAAACAAAAACATAACAAAAGTGAAATAAAAAAGCTTAAAGGTGAAATGTAATTTAGAAAAAGTTGCAATGTTGACTAACAAAACAAAGCTTTTTTTTTTTTCTTTCAAACCGTCATTGTTCAAAACATAATATTGAATCAAAATCAATGTTATTATGAATTATTGACCTACGCAAGGTTCTGATTACTTCACATCAAATATTCCACTTTGAAAATATTTTTGGTGGAAGATTTTGCATATTTTGTGTGTTTGCCATTAAAAACATAGTTTTGTTTGACAAAAAAAGGGCGGAAAACAAACAAACAAAAAAACAACATAAAAAAACCTAAAACATTTTGAAATGAAGGATGGATCCGAAGACTCCAGAGATTCAAGCATTAAATATAAAATGTATGTATGCCCTGGCACACCATTATCATCATTTCATGACTGAAGCAAAACACTTTTTACACTTTTATACTGAAATAAATACACCTACAACTTATTAAATAAAAACATTAAAAAAAACTACCATTAGCGGTAAAGTTCCGATCCATGAAAGAAAGAAGAAAGTGAATGCATGTTTATAACTGAATACATTTACATACACTACCGTTCAAAAGTTTGGGGTCACATTGAAATGTCCTTATTTTTGAAGGAAAAGCACTGTACTTTTCAATGAAGATAACTTTAAACTAGTCTTAACTTTAAAGAAATACACTCTATACATTGCTAAAGGGGTAAATGACTATTCTAGCTGCAAATCTCTGGTTTTTGGTGCAATATCTACATAGGTGTATAGAGGCCCATTTCCAGCAACTATCACTCCAGTGTTCTAATGGTACAATGTGTTTGCTCATTGGCTCAGAAGGCTAATTGATGATTAGAAAACCCTTGTGCAATCATGTTCACACATCTGAAAACAGTTTAGCTCGTTACAGAAGCTACAAAACTGACCTTCCTTTGAGCAGATTGAGTTTCTGGAGCATCACATTTGTGGGGTCAATTAAACGCTCAAAATGGCCAGAAAAAGAGAACTTTCATCTGAAACTCGACAGTCTATTCTTGTTCTTAGAAATGAAGGCTATTCCACAAAATTGTTTGGGTGACCCCAAACTTTTAAACGGTAGTGTATGTATACAAATGTGTTTTCTTTTTTTAATGAATTAATGTTTATGACAACCTTTTTCCAAAACACAATATAGAATGTGAGATATAACAGGATAATTCATACTTTTATCATTTTTTTTCAAAACACTTACAAAAAAGTGGGACCCCAAAAATTGACTGTGGGACCCCATTTTGAAAATTCCTAGCACCAACACTGCTGTCAACAGAAGAGAAAAAATGCTTTATTTAAATAAATATTATTATTTATAAAGCAAGTTCGAGTATCATTGGCAAATTTTCACCAAGTTCCGGCCTTGGCGTGCTGCCCGCCTTGGCACGCATACACTACCGTTCAAAAGTTTGGGGTCACATTGAAATGTCCTTATTTTTGAAGGAAAAGCACTGTACTTTTCAATGAAGATAACTTTAAACTAGTCTTAACTTTAAAGAAATACACTCTATACATTGCTAATGTGGTAAATGACTATTCTAGCTGCAAATGTCTGCTTTTTGGTGCAATATCTACATAGGTGTATAGAGGCCCATTTCCAGCAACTATCACTCCAGTGTTCTAATGGTACAGATTGAGTTTTTGTACCATCACCTTTGTGGGGTCAATTAAACGCTCAAAATGGCTAGAAAAAGAGAACTTTCATCTGAAACTCGACAGTCTATTCTTGTTCTTAGAAATGAAGGCTATTCCACAAAATTGTTTGGGTGACCCCAAACTTTTGAACGGTAGTGTATATGTGTCCTCTTTTTGGGATTTCAGAATATGGTCAGCCTATTATACAAACCCCGTTTCCATATGAGTTGGGAAATTGTGTTAGATGTAAATATAAACGGAATACAATGATTTGCAAATCCTTTTCAACCCATTTTCAATTGAATGCACTACAAAGACAAGATATTTGATGTTCAAACTCATAAACTTTTTTTTTTTTTTGCAAATAATAATTAACTTAGAATTTCATGGCTGCAACACGTGCCAAAGTAGTTGGGGAAGGGCATGTTCACCACTGTGTTACATGGCCTTTCCTTTTAACAACACTCTGTAAACGTTTGGGAACTGAGGAGACACATTTTTGAAGCTTCTCAGGTGGAATTATTTCCCATTCTTGCTTGATGTACAGCTTAAGTTGTTCAACAGTCCGGGGGTCTCCGTTGTGATATTTTAGGCTTCATAATGCTCCACATTTTCAATGGGAGACAGGTCTGGACTACAGGCAGGCCAGTCTAGTACCCGCACTCTTTTACTATGAAGCCACGTTGATGTAACACGTGGCTTGGCATTGTCTTGCTGAAATAAGCAGGGGCGTCCATGGTAACGTTGCTTGGATGGCAACATATGTTGCTCCAAAACCTGTATGTACCTTTCAGCATTAATGGCGCCTTCACCTGTGGGATGTTCCAAATAAGTGTTGGATGAGCATTCCTCAACTTTATCAGTACTTATTGCCACCTTTCCCAACTTCTTTGTCACGTGTTGCTGGCATCAAATTCTAAAGTTAATGATTATTTGCACAAAAAAAAAATGTTTATCAGTTTGAACATCAAATATGTTGTCTTTGTAGCATATTCAACTGAATATGGGTTGAAAATGATTTGCAAATCGTTGTATTCCGTTTATATTTACATCTAACACAATTTCCCAACTCATATGGAAACGGGGTTTGTAGAAGAGTAGAGCAAAGCATGCTGGGAATTTTGAAGTTCTGCCTACCCTATGATGTATTTCATAGCATTACAATTACCACCAGCATGATAAGCTGTGCAGTATTTTCTGCGTATAATACTCCCATGTGACATGATGAAGAGCGCCATAATGGCTTACAAATGTGCATGCCCCAGCAGGTCGATTTAAAACGTCATTGTTATTTACAAGAATGGATGCCACAGGGAGTGCAGGCAAAGAGGCGGGCATATTGATTATGGCTGCAGTTTTAAGCCGATCACACACTTGCTGTAAGACGTACGGTGTCTCGCTTCAAAAGGCTCAGAGCTTTAATTACTGCAGGTACGCAAGTCCGCACAGTGCTCGCGTTGGCGCCATCGAGCGGTGCAGTTTTCTTTACTTCTGACGTTTATTGGGGGTTTTTTTTTCACAGTGTTATGTAGAACTGGACAGGACTGGATCATACATGTTGAAACTGGCTAGCATTAATATGCACATATTATTATAGGATCTAAATGGTGCACTTTGAAAACATACCAGAAATGTTTTTATTTGGATTCCAATCCAGAACCCCAACAACAAAACCATTTCAGCAAGCACTTTTGTGACAGAATATTTGTTTTAAGAACTACGGACCACATGGACTATTGCCTAGGGCGGCATTCTCTCTGAGGCGCCGCAGGGATGAGGGGGGTAAAATTATTATTTGGGCTCCGGCTATTTTGCTCATCAGGTCAGGATGTGTGTGTCTAAAGGGCGCCCTCTACAGACGAGATGCCACCATAGTACTCACATGAAGTACACTACCGTTCAAAAGTTTGGGGTCACATTGAAATGTCCTTATTTTTGAAGGAACAGCACTGTACTTTTCAATGAAGATAACTTTAAACTAGTCTTAACTTTAAAGAAATACACTCTATACATTGCTAATGTGGTAAATGACTATTCTAGCTGCAAATGTCTGGTTTTTGCTGCAATATCTACATAGGTGTATAGAGGCCCATTTCCAGCAACTATCACTCCAGTGTTCTAATGGTACAATGTGTTTGCTCATTGGCTCAGAAGGCTAATTGATGATTAGAAAACCCTTGTGCAATCATGTTCACACATCTGAAAACAGTTTAGCTCGTTACAGAAGCTACAAAACTGACCTGCCTTTGAGCCGATTGAGTTTCTGGAGCATCACATTTGTGGGGTCAATTAAACGCTCAAAATGGCCAGAAAAAGAGAACTTCCATCTGAAACTCGACAGTCTATTTTTGTTCTTAGAAATGAAGGCTATTCCACAAAATTGTTTGGGTGACCCCAAACTTTTGAACGGTAGTGTAGATTATAAGGGTATAGCGTAGGGCAGTGTTTTTCAACCACTAATATTTTTTGCAAACCAGTAATTATAGTCTGCAAATGATGTGTTGTTGTTGTTGAGTGTCTGTGGTTATACTTGTATAGCGCTTTTCTACCTTCAAGGTACTCAAAGCGCTTTGACACAATTTCCACATTCACACACTAGTGGCGGGAGCCGCCGTGCAAGGCGCTAACCACGAGCCGTCAGGAGCAAGGGTGAAGTGTCTTGCTCAAGGACACGACGGACGGGACTAGTTTGGTAGAAGCTGGGGATTGAACCAGGAACCCTCAGGTTGCTGGCACGGCCACTCTCCCAACAGCACCACGCCGTCCCAGAGTAACCGTGTAATACTCTTCCATATCAGTAGGCGGCAGTATCGGTAGCTAATTGCTTTGTAGATGTCGGAAACAAAGGTGTCTAATGCTTAAACCAAAAATAAACAAAAGGTGAGTGCCCCTAAGAAAAGGCATTGAAGCTTAGGGAAGGCTATGCAGAACGAAACTAAAACTGAACTGGCTACAAAGTAAACAAAAAACAGAATGCTGGACGACAGCAAAGACTTACTGTGGAGCAGAGACGGCGTCCACAAACTACATCCGAACATGACATGACAATCAACAATGTCCACACAAGGAAGGATAAAAACAACTGAAATATTCTTGATTGCCAAGACAAAGTAGATACGGGAAATGTCGCTCAAAGGAAGACATGAAACTGCTACAGGAAAATACCCAAAAAAGAGAAAAAGCCACCAAAATAGGACTAAAACACTACACACAGGAAAACAGCAAAAAACTCCAAATAAGTCACGGCGTATGTGACAGGTCGTGACAGTACACCTACTTTGAGACAAGAGCTATAGTGATGCATGCTTGGTTATGGTTACGACTTTTTACTGTCAACTGAGTTTCGTTTTTTAATGATTTCTGCTGGTGGTGTGCCTCCGGATTTTATCAACGCACAAAATGTGCCTTTGCTCAAAAAAAGGTTGAAAAACACTGGCGTAGGGCACCATTGAAGCGAGAACTAGACCAGTTGTTCTCAAACTCTTCTCAGAAAAAACTTGGCTCTCCAAGTACCACCATAACAACCAACATTAAAATGTAGCCTCGTAGGCCTAAGTATTCATTAAGAACAATGCAGAGGTTTTACTTAAGTACATTTGATATTTTTTGGCCCTTATAACATTATACACAATCTGAATAACACTGTGTTTGAATATTGAATATATATATATATATATATATATATATATATATATATATATATATATATATATATATATATATATATGTATATATATATATATATATGTATATATATATATATATATATATATATATATATATATAATATATAATATATATATATATATATATATATATATTATATATATATATATGTATATATATATATATATATATATATATATATATAATATATATTTATTTATTTATTTATTATTTTTTTTAAATTGTGTTTGATTATTTAATGACGTGATTATTTGGCGTACCATAGTTTGAGAGTCACTGAACTAGACTATAGTGCAGGGGTCTTCAACGTTCACCAGGCTAAGGGCCACTAAACTGATGGAGAGATGGTGCGGGGACCCCCTACTAACAGTAATAATGGATTTTCGAATGAATCGCCATTCTTATTTGTAACGATTCTTAATCGTTTAAAAAAATCTATTTTAATTTGTAATTTTTATTTTTAAATCTGTCTTGTCCAGACACTAAAGCAAACCATATTGTTGATGTAGCTTCCCATAATTGTTGTACAGAATTACCTTAGAAAAGAGTAGTGTTGGATACTTCAAATTGTTGCCCTATTTGTTTTTGACTTTATTAAATGTTGGGGTAGAATTTATCAGTTAAGGGCTGGTTAAAATGAATTAAATTGATGCGTTTAAGTGTCTGCTGGCTTTTGTTTTTAATGGTGTTGGTTTTTTAAATGTATCAAATATATTATTAACATATCTCCTATGTAAAAAAAAATAACTTATTGAACGATGTATTTTTTGCGTCTCGAGCACGGTAAGTGCAGCCTCTCTCCCATGAGTGCACCTCTAGCGCCTAAAAAAAAAAACAGGAAAAAAGTAGGTCCGGTTTAGATGCCCATAAAAAGTGGTACATGACTGCTACATGTTGAAACATAGCAAACACCACAGGTAGTAGCATGATAGAATTAATGTGCAGTAAATTATGGAGTATTTCCATGGTGATGCACACTTAAATTCGGCTGTCTGTGCCACTTTTGAAGTGTACATGCAGTCTTGTAGATCGCTTACAACAGGGCCACACTGGTATTTTCCTGTAGCAGTTTCATGTCTTCCTTTGAGCGATATTTCCCGCATCTACTTGTTTTAGCAATCAAGGATATTTCAGTTGTTTTTATCCTTCTTTGTGGGGACATTGTTGATTGTCATGTCATGTTCGGATGTACATTTTGGACACCGTCTTTGCTCCATAGTAAGTCTTTGCTGTCGTCCAGCATTCTGTTTTTGTTTACTTTGTAGCCAGTTCAGTCTTAGTTTCGTTCTGGCATAGCCTTCCCTAAGCTTCAATGGCTTTTCTTAGGAGCACTCACACTTTTGTTTATTTTTTGTTTAAGTATTAGACACCTTTTTACCTGCACACTGCCTCCCGCTGTTTCCCACATCTACAAAGCAATTAGCTACCGCTGCCACCTACTGATATGGAAGAGTATTACACGGTTACTCTGCCGAGCTTTAGACAGCACCGACACTCAACAACAACACATAATTTGCAGACTATAATTACCGGTTTGCAAAAAATATTTTTAACCCAAATAGGTGAAATTAGATCATCTCCCACGGCACAACCACACTGCAAAAACTGAAATCTAAGTAAGATTAAATATCTCAAATAAGGGTGATATTTGCTTATTCTCTGTCTGATAAGATCATTCTTCTCACTAAGCAGATTTTATGTTAGTGTTTTACTTGTTTTAAGGGTTTTGGTCCTAAATGATCTCAGTAAGATATTAAAGATTTTATGACCTATATTGAGTAAAACATGCTTGAAACGAGAATATCAAATGTTGCAAAGCTGTGTCATCAACACTCACAAGTATAAAACTATTTTTTTAAAGTAATAATTTCTTACTTCAAGCATGAAAAAAAAAAAAGTGTGATTTTGACACAATTAATAATATAATAATAATGGATTAGATTTATATAGCGCTTTTCTAGACACTCAAAGCGCTTCACAGAGAAGTGAGAACCCATCATTCATTTTTACAACTCATTCATTCATCATTCATTCTCCGGTGTGAGTGGCACCGGGGGCAAGGGTGAAGTGTCCTGCCCTAGGACACAACGGCAGCGATTTTGGATGGTAAGATTGTGTCTCATAATTAAAACAAATGACAGCCAAATGGACTTTGCTGTTTTATTTTCAATGAAACAATAGAAAATACGTACTCACGTAGTAGTATAGTTGGTACAGTACAGTAAACTGACAGTTAATATTTAAACATTTAACATGTGACATTTCTAACAATTTTGAACAAAAAATTGTTCGTGCACATTCAGGTAAATTCTTTAAAATTACAATTTAAAAAAATGACAGCCAAATGGACTTTGCTGTTTTATTTTCATTGAAACAATAGAAAACACATACTCATATAGTAGTACAGTCGGCACAGTACAGTAAACTGACAGTTAATATTTAAACATTTCTAACAATTTTTAACAGAAATAGTTCATGCACATTCAGATGAATTCTTCAAAATTACAATAAACATTTTTTTTGGCCGGGGGCCGGGCTGTATATATGCGCACTAATTGACTGAAAGAGCACGCAGTTGGCGCGATGATGTCATGTTGTCGATGGAAAAAATGCATTTTTAGACCATATGATTTGCCTGAGCGGCTAGGAGACCCCGAGAGTAACAAGCGCTTGCCTTGTTGCCTTTCCATTAAGAACAATAAATTAGTTTTTAGTATAAGTTTGCTGGTTTCAAGAAATGTAATGCCGAGCAAATATCATTATGTCAAGATAATGGCACTAACTTAATTTCAACATATTGAGCAAAGAGGTCTCATTTTTTTTCTACCA
>NC_084747.1:51648965-51676465 GCF_033978785.1 Entelurus aequoreus | reverse complement strand
TATGATCAACATTTTGAAAATAAAACTAAATACGTAACGCTAAATAAAAATAAGTACAGTAAAACATACTAAGTAAAGTAGTACCACAGTCAATTTGACTTAGTTTTATTCAAACACAGAATTTTTTTTAACCAAACTAATGAAAACAGTTTGGTTAATCTGTACAAAAAAAATGAATATGCCATTTTTTTTTTTTTTTCTTGAATACCTGGTGTGGGCCAGTAAAAACTTAGCTGTAGGCTACATTTGACACCCTTGCCGTAAAAAAAAAAAAAATATGATTACGGTCTTTATGGGAGCTTATAATTAATTGCTATTTATGTTTGACAATTGTTGGACTGTAAGTGTCCATTCCAGAACCACATTAGGCTTAATCCTTTTCAAAAGTGTATTTGTTTTAAGGGATTAACATGCAATCTGATTGGAGAGGATCAATGCTGCTTTGTGTTTCATTAAAACAAAAGACCAGATATGTGTGTTCGTAATGCGACGAAATTCCTGTTGAATTATCCAATGTATATACACACAAGGAAACACTATTTAACAGTAATTCACTATATACAGCCCATTGTTGGTTCTTAAGCGAGATTGTGATGGCGTTGCCATCCAATTACACAATTACCTCCCATACACATGCATGAGAACGCCCACACAGGCCGGCATGTGCCCGTACTACGCTTGCGGTACGCCTGTAGTTAAGAGTACAAGCGTTTTAAGAGAGTGCCATGCTTAATGCATGCACGAGCTCCCTGGTGCACATGCATGACTGAGACGCTCGCACATACACCGTCCATACATAGAACCCACTTAACGCACATTTAGGGCATACTTTGGCCGCCTGCGGTTTGCGACAACGCCCGTTTGTTTCTGTTAAGCCGGCAGCTGTATATATTCATCCTATTACGCAAATGTAGCATTATAAAGAATGGATGAGCAGCAGGGAAAGACACATATAGGACATGGATGTGTGCAGAAATGGACCACAATCTTCAGGCTGAAGACTTTGACAGAAGCGTGCCACTGCAAATATACTAGTCAGGGATCCTTTAAATCAGTGGTTCTTTACCTTGTTGGAGGTACCGAACCCCATTAGTTTCATATGCGCATTCACCGAACCCTTCTTTAGTGAAAAATAAAATGTTTTTTTTCAAATTCAAGACAAAGTTATATGTTTTTGGTAACACTTTAGTATGGGGAACATATTCTAAGTAACAAAGACTTAATTTAGAATTTTTTTGGACACTAGGGGAACATATTCTAAGTAACAAAGACTTAATTTAGAGTTTTTTGGACACTAGAGGAACATATTCGAAGTAACAAAGACTTAATTTAGAGTTATTTGGTTAGGGTTAGGGTTAAGGTTAGAGGGTTAGGGCCAGGGTTAGAGGGTTAGAGGGTTATGGTTATAATAAGGCCATGCCGAATAAGGCATTAATAAGTACTTAATAATGACTAGTTAAGAGCCAATATGTTACTAATTTGCATGTTAATAAGCAACTAATTAATGGTGAATATGTTTCCCATACTAAAGTGTTACCAGGTTTTTTTTACTGGTGCACAAAATGAACCGTGCATGAACATCACCTTGTACAAAGAACAAAACCAACACAGTGCATAAACTCACAACAAATTACACACCTGCAAACCAGTCAGCTGTTGCCGTATCCGTAATACGCCGATAGGGAGAAGTTTTTATTTACACGATGAGTCGGGTGTGTCCTGACCTCCACCGAACCCCTGAGGCCGACTCACAGAACCCCTAGGGTTCGATCGAACCCAGGTTAAGAACCACTGCTTTAAATGAAAAGAACTGGCTGGGTTTGTCAAAAGACTGTAAAAAAAAAAGTAGTCAAATATTCTCATTATGAGATGAACGAGCAACTATTTGTAAGGATCCAATTAAAAAATACTAGGCCAAGTTTCTCTAAATGACAAGAGCACTGTGCTGTTTCTAAGGACAGATAGTCAAAGATCCTATATACGACGGGAGCACTTGAAAAACGCAAGTCAAAGATCCTCTAAATCAGTGTTTTTCAACTAGTGTGCCGTGAGATACAGTCTGGTGTGCCGTGGGAGATGATCTAATTTCACCTAAAAATATTTTTGCAAACCAGTAATTATAGTTTGCAAACTATGTGTTGTTGTTGAGTGTCGGTGCTGTCTAGAGCTCAGCAGAGGAACCATGTAATACTCTTCCATCTCAGTAGGTGGCAGCCGGTAGCTAATTGCTTTGTAGATGTCGGAAACAGCGGGAGGCAGAGTGCAGGTAAAAAGGTGTCTAATGCTTAAACCGAAAATGAACAAAAGGTGAGTGCTCCTAAGAAAAGGCATTGAAGCTTAGGGAAGGCTATGCAGAACGAAACTAAGACTGAACTGGCTACAAAGTAAACAAAAACAGAATGCTGGACGACAGCAAAGACTTACTGGGGAGCAAAGATGGTGTCCACAATGTACATCCGAACATGACATGACAATCAACAATGTGCCCACAAAGAATATAGGAGCGCGAGACAAGAACTAAAACACTACATACAGGAAAACAGTAAAAAACTCCAAATAAGTCACGGCGTGATGTGACAGGTGGTGACAGTACACCTACTTTGAGACAAGAGCTATATTGATGCATGCTTGGTTTTGGTTTAAAGTCATATCCAACAATAGCGACAACGACTTTTTACTGTCAACTGAGTTTTGTTTTTTAATGATTTCTGCTGGTGGTGTGCCTGCGGATTTTTTCAACGCAAAAAATGTGCCTTGGCTCAAAAAAGGTTGAAAAACACTGCTCTAAATGACAAGAGCATATCTGCTGTTTCTAAGGACCTACTTCTAAAAGATAGTCCGAGATCTTCTATATGACAGGAACGCTTTGCCAATTTTTTTTAGGAAAAACGCAATTCAAAGATCCTCTATATAACCAAACGTTCTGTTATTCCAGGACATGTCTTGTTTTTGTTGTTGAAATGATCAAATGATGAAAATATGCTGGTTTTCATTGTTTTATAGTTAGGAATAGGTACCTTCCACATTTGAACCAATACGGTACCAATTCCTGGTACCTGGGAATCGACGGGACCAATTTTCAGTACTTATGTGTGCTTGTTTATTCATTCATTTAACAACAAAGTAAACAAATAATCTAATTTAACAGTGATCTGATAATAATAACTGGCCTGTCCAATTGTTAAATCTTGTTTTTGCACACTTTTAAATCTCATTTGCAAGTATGCATTTATTTCAGTTTTTCCTAGCTGTTTGGCGTAGTCAGGAAGTAGTCTTTGCCATTAAGTCGAATGTGCCAGTCGTGTCTTTAGTTGCGCCCTACAAAGTGTTTGTACTGTAAGTATGGTATCTATTGCACACAAACGATGTGCAATAAATACTGTTTTGATTGTAACATGCATTCATAGTTGGATCTTTCATTACCAAGTTTTCAGGTGTTGAAATCGGCAATCGGGACCCCGCGGGGAAGAGCTGGACGAAGTAGCTGGGAAGAGGGAAGTCTGGACCTTTTTTCCTTAGGCTGCTGCCCCCGCGACCTGACTTTGGATACGTGGGGGAAGATGGATGGATGGAAATCGCTAATGCTAATAAGTAGTATATATGTGGCATGTCCAATGTAAATTAGCATCAAGCCTGTGCCTTTTGAAAAGTGGAGAATCGCAACATTACCATGAGGCAGTCGGCTATGGATATGCTTGTTCCCCCGCCAAGTCTTTGATCCGGTGCCGAGTCTGCAACTGCATGTGACCTCACGTGCAACAAAGGTAATTAAACATGCACAGTTTGATTTAATATGACTCAGTACCCAATAGTTAGGATGGAATTAGGTCAGTAACAACGAGGACGAAAACAATAACTAAATAGATAGGTTTTTTTTTGTTTTTTTTAAGTTATAGCTTATTACGTTAAAATGTTTGTGAGAGCAATTTTTTGTTGAATCTGGATTTGGAACCCTGTGATGAAATATCTTGACAGCAAAAATCAATAGACTGCTTTGTTCAGATGGTTAAAGTATGAATTATTGTTATTGTTAATATCATTTTTTTTTGTTTTTGTTTTTTTTGTTGTTATTATTTAAATTTCTTTTCATTTTGGATTTTCTGTAGTTCATGTAAGCGTCTCTCAATGGATGTGTGGTAGTGTGGGGGGTGTTTTGTTTTGTTTGGTTGTATTTTCTTTGTCGTGTGTGTTTTGTTTTTTTCTTTGTTTGTTATACGTTTTGGCTCGTGTTATTTTTGGAAAATAATTACCGTATTTTCCACACTATAAGGCGCACCTAAAAACCTCAAATTTTCTCAAAAGCTGACAGTGCGCCTTATAATCCGGTGCGCCTAATATATGGACCGATATTGAGCCACAACAGGTCTTGCAACTACGTGATGCATAACGTAACCCCAGCCTCTACTATAGCGTCTATTCTATGCGCCTTATAATGCGGTGCGCCTTATATATGAACAACGTTTTAAAATGGGCCAATCATTGAAGGTGCGCCTTATAATTTGGTGCGCCTTATAGTGCGGAAAATACGGTAATAAAATGTTTATTTTTTTTAAAAATCTGGATTTGCTAATATCATTTCATAGTAATTATATATTTGTCTGATAATAGACTTCAGTATTATTTCTAACAAGCCGAGTATTTTAAAATTTCAAGTTTATTTTTTCCCTATTGAAACTTATCAAATATATAAAGAATTGTAGGCATATTTAAAACATGTTGAGTAACCTCTAAAAAATATGAAATAATTTCTAATATTACAAATGTATATCCGTACAGAGGATGCATATTTAAATGAAAAAAGTGGTGCACTGCAAACAAGGGAAAAAAATACAAAAATTAGGGGTATTTTATTTGAACTAAGCAAAATTATCTGCCAATAGAACAAGAACATTTGGCTTGTCAAGACTTTCCAAAACAAGTAAAATTAGCTAACCTCAATTAACCCAAAAATACCTTAAAATAAGTATATTCTCACTAATAACAAGTGCACTTTTCTTGGTAGAAAAAAAGAGACCTTTTTGCTCAATATGTTGAAAAATATTCTTAAATTAAGTAAATGCTAGTGCCATTATCTTGACATAATGATATGCGCTCGGCATCATGATTATTTTTGTCATGCTTAAAGTAGGAAATTATTGCTTTGAAAAAGTAGTTTTATACTTGTGAGTGTTGATGACACAGCTTTGCATCAGTTGATATTCTAGTTTCAAGCATGTTTTACTCAATATAGGTCATAAAATCTGTAATATCTTACTGACATTATTTAGGACCAAAACCCTTAAAACAAGTAAAACACTCTAACATAAAATCTGCTTAGTGAGAAGAATGATCTTATCAGACAGAAAATAAGCAAATATCACCCTTATTTCAGATATTTAATCTTACTTAGATTTCAGTTTTTGCAGTGTGCCCTTATTCTATATGAAAAAGAAGATGAGCAGCAGGCGAAGGCAGATATAGGGCACAGGGAGAATGTGCTGGAAGGGATGCTATAGTGACAGTCTTCATGCTGCGCACAATTAGCATTCGTGCAGAGTTCTCAGTGTTGTTGTTTTTACAAGGATGTGCTTTGCTCATCTCGGAATGACAATTACCAAAGTGTGATTAATACAGACGGAATAATTAAGCCTGAGATGGCGGACGTCTCCAGTAAATCTTGGCATGCGTGCGTGTGTTTTGTGCAATGGCCGTGGCATATTATGAGTAGCTACTCCTTCTTGTGTTTTGCTGGCCTTGCGCAGAGGTCAAGTGTAGCCTAAGAACTAAAGCGAATGACACTCCTCTCACATTTACATCACGCTAATGCAGGGAAACAGTGCCACAACACTACACAACACAGGCTAATGTCCTCACAATATCAACACAATAAACAATAAAATCACGGCAATTAAACAACAGCAACAAAAACAATGTATTTTTTTTTGTCCACACCCAACAGTCCTCTCCCACTGGCACCAACACACACACACACACACGTACACCGGGCTCAGAAACAATCCGACATTAAAAAACGATGAGGTCGCTACAGTATTAAAGGCCTTAGTGGCCACATGCGTGGACAGCATATTTTAGCTCTTATTTCCAAAATTGTGTACACTACTGATTTGGGGTCTTATGGCCGCTTATGTGGACACTTATACTTCTGTCTGGTGGTGTCAGAAGAGTATAACATACAATGGAATTTGGGGAAAAAAGTGTAAAAATAAAAATTAGCATGTCACTACACGTGAAGTACACACTCGTGTACTTATGGACTAAGTTATTGTAATTAGGGTCCAATAAGCCCAAATAGCAAAGATAAATAAAAAAAAAAAGCATGTAAACAAACAGCTTGGGCCTTAAGAGTTTAAACCTGCAAAACTATGTGGAAAAGATTAATCATTTTAGTTTAAATCAGTTATTTGTAAAGGATTTAGTTCTTTCTTCATTTTTTCTGAGTAACTTGTTTTGTATTCAACTTGCTCGTACTGTGCCCGAATCTGCGAAAACAGGAGAGAATTGTTTTGGTATAGTCTTATTTCTAAATGCACTTTATGTATTACACTTTGTGCAGAGGTTTCAAACTCATTTTAGATCGGGGGGCCACATGGAGAAAAATCTACTCCCAAGTGGGCCGGACTGGTAAAATCACGGCACGATAACTTAAAAACAAAGAGAACTTCAGATTGTTTTATTTGTTTAAAAGTAGAACAAAAATAGTAAAATCACGGCACGATAACTTAAAAACAAAGAGAACTTCAGATTGTTTTATTTGTTTAAAAGAAGAACAAAAATAGTAAAAACACGGCACAATAACTTAAAAATAAAGACAACTTCGGATTGTTTTCTTTGTTTAAAAACAGAACAAGCACATTCTGAAAATGTACAAATCCTAATGTTGTTGGGGTTTGTTTTTACACTTACATATTGCGGTTAGTAGTATTCTATCTTTATTTGTCGTCATTTTTTACTTTCTGAATAAATTATGTGAAAATGTTCATCAGTCAACTCATTGGTGTTCATTTTCAATCAAAAAAGATGAAAAAAATCTGATTTAGAGGTATAATTGATTGCAGATTTTTACAGGTTAGAATGCAAACAAAGGAAACAACTTTTGTCTTCTTGTCTCTCATAATGACTGTGAACGATAGGTTAAATTCCCAAAAAAGTGCTCCTCCCCGTGGATTCTTTATGTTAGTGTTTTTCAACCACTGTGCAGTCTGGTGATTATCTAATTTCACCTATTTGGGTTAATAATATTTTTTGCAAAACAGGAATTATAGCCTGCAAATGATGTGTTATTGTTGAGTGTCGGTGCTGTCTAGAGTACGGCAGAGTAACCGTGTAATACTCTTCCATATCAGTAGGTGGCAGCCGGTAGCTAATTGCTTTGTAGATGTCAGAAACAGCGGAAGGCAGGGTGCAGGTAAAAAGGTTTAAATGCTTCAACCAAAAATAAACAAAAGGTGAGTGCCCCTAAGAAAAGGCATTGAAGCTTAGGGAAGGCTATGTAAAACGAAACTAAAACTGAACTGGCTACAAAGTAAACAAAAACAGAATGCTGGACGACAGCAAAGACTTACTGTGGAGCAAAGATGGCGTCCACAATGTACATCCGAACATCACATGACAATCAACAATGTCCCCACCATGAAGAATAAAAACAACTGAAATATCCTTGATTGCTAAAACAAAGTAGATGCGGGAAACATTGCTCAAAGGAAGACATGAAAACTGCTACAGGAAAATACCAAAAAAAGACAAAAAGCCACCAAAATAGGAGCGCAGGACAAGAACTAAAACAGTAAACACAGGAAAACAGCAAAACTCTCAACATAAGTCACGGCGTGCTGTGACAGGTGGTGCAGTACACCTACTTTGAGACAAGAGCTATAGTGATGCATGCTTGGTTATGGTTTAAAGTCATATCCAACAATTGTGACGACTTTTTACTGTCAACTGAGTTTCGTTTTTTAATGATTTCTGCAACCTAGGCTCAAAAAAGGTTGAAAAACACTACTTTATGAGACAGGAGCACTGTGATTTTTTTTAGGTTTCTACTGCAGCCTGGATGTGACTTTTTGTAGCTTTAGTTGCGTGCCTTAAGTCAGTCTCTGTAAAAAAAAAAAAAGTATGACAGCACCCCGTACTGCAAGCACACAAACTCAAGATGAGCCCATGCGTGGTCCTTCCACGGCCATCTGGGCCCGTGCACCTGCACGGGCGACTGTCGCGGCGAGGTGGAGGACCTCGGTCGGGAAGGACGACTCAAAGTGCACTCGTACTTTCACGTCAGAGCGTCTCATCCTCAAAAACACACACACCCCGTGTCTCTTGCTCCGCTTAAGAGATGCGCCTCGGTGACCGGGCACAGACAGTGCTGTCGCTTGGCAGAACTCACGAGTGAACCGCCTGACGATACGCAAAGCGGACACATTTTTCACTTCTGTGCGTCGCATGCGCACATAAAATAAAAATAACGGAGCCGTGTACAAGCATTGAGCGATATGAGGTGCTAAATCTTGCCAGTCAAAGATAGCATGGACCGGCGCATCTGTCGGCACTCACAGACGCATCACTCAAAGGATGTGACACATTTAATACACAGTGGCTGGGCAGCCGCCGCCACCACATTGTGCGGAAGCCGCAGAAGGAAATTTACAACAGATGGGCAGTTGCCAACAAAAAACATGCGTTCACACGTGGACTAGATCGGGGGTGTCAAACTCATTTTAGATCGGGGGCCACATGGAGAAAAATCCACTCCCAAGTGGGCCGGACTGGTAAAATCACGGCACAATAACTTAAAAATAAAGACGACTTCAGATTGTTTTCTTTGTTTAAAAATAGAACAAAAACATTCTGAAATTGTACAAATCATAATGCTGTTTGGGTTTTTTCTTTAACGCTTAGATGTTGCGGTTAAAAGTATTCTTGTCATAGCGGGAGGGTTTTCGCAGCTTACTGCGAGGTTTGTTCTCCCAGGATGCAAAAAGACTATTCCGGACTGGACTTGAAGGTAGGAACATGGCACACTGACAAAGCTTAACCTATTGTTACTATAACAATCTACAAGGTTAAGGTTGCTTCTCTTTCTTCCCCTCCATTTTTCTGCATTCTTTCGTATCTCAAGTTATCATTACGTATATGTATTGTTGCATTTGAACAATTGTATTGTTGATAATAAAGGTAAAGTACTGGTATTGGATTAGATTTTATTGTTGTTATTGTTTATTATCAATAGCACTATTTCTATTGGTATTCATATTGCTCCATTTTTAGTGTAATAATGCTCATTGTCATTTCTGTATTTTTTTTTTTTTTAATTTTCGCAAACTGCTTATTTGCTATTACTTTTACCATCATATTTGTACATGTCGTATTTGCTGATGTTGCTCTGTTGTTGTTGTTGTTGTTGTGTTTGCTGTTGTTGTTTTTGTCTCTCTGTCTAATCCCCCTCTTGTCCCCACAATTCCCCCCTCTGTCTTCCTTTTTCTCTCTTTCTATCCCCTCCTGCTCCGGCCCGGCTGCACCAAATGATAATATAAATACATTTAATAAAGTCAAAATACAAGTAAGGCAACAAGAGAAGTATCCTACACTTCTCTTTTGTAAAGTAAATCTGAACAGCCGATATGGGCATCTACATCTGCTATATGATTTGCCCGAGAAGCTGGGCAGGACATCATAAAAAAAATTAAAAAATAAAAATAAAAATAAAAATAAAAAGAAGGTAGGAACATGATTTAATCTTGACTCTCAAATAGGTACACACAAAAAGGTGAAGGCACAACTTAGCGCAGGAAACAAAAGCTAACACTTAGCATGGACTATGGACAGGGCAAAAACTCACTAACTGTGGCAGGAACAAACAAAACTTACTTGGCATAAGACATGAAAACGAGCAGCATGAACTAAGCATGGAACAAGCAATCGCATGACACAAGCAATGGCGCCAGGACGACTATCAGGCAAAGACAGGCTTAAATAATTGTCTCTTGATTAGAGACAGGTGTGTCCCGAACGCAAGAGGCAGGTGAAAATCATAAGTCGTCATGGAAACTAAAACAAACAAGGGTGCACAAAAACAGGAACTCTTAAAACTAACAGAAAATAACAAAAACATGATCCAGACCACAGATCATGACAATTCGATCTTTATTTGTCGTTATTTAGACTTTCTGAATAAGTTATGTGATAATGTTCATCAGTCAACTCATTGGTGTTAATTTTCAATCTATCAAGACAAAAAAATCATATCAGAATCAAATTACAGGATGTTATTTATGTAGTTTGATCATTTTCCTCGACTAACATCGTGTGGTTTATTTTGTACATATGTAGCATCATCTACAAAGATACAAAGAAGTGCGACATCTAGTGGACACACTTCGAACAGCTGTTTCTTCCATTCAAAAATTTCCGGTAACTATTTATACTTAGCAAACTCATCCCGCGGGCCGGATAAAATCTGTTCGCGGGCCTGATCCGGCCCTCGGGCCGTGCGTTTGACACCCCTGGACTAGATGGAAATTGCAGTAGAAGGATTAGGCAATGTTGGGGCTTTTTATTGTCAGTTTAGAATCCCCTGCTGGCCTCCCAATGGACTGGACTCTCACGTTATTAATCGTATCCACTCGGCATCCATTGCACAGGTCAACCAAACGGGGGGTCCCCACATTTGCGGTCCCTTCTAGGGTTTCTCATTGTGCCAATTGGGTTGAGTATTTGCTTGCCCTGATGTCGTTGTAGCTTGTGCAGCCCTTTGAGACAATTGTGAGTACGGGCTAAATAAATACACTTTGATTGATTGATTGAATGATTACTGTTCTTTTTTTGTAACGTGGTTAGTAAATGAAGTGTACTTTCCCCATATTTCTACACAATAACTCAGATATGGTAACACTAGTGAGCAGTAAAATGTGTGCAATGAGTTTAGGTCCAGGACATATTTTGTTGCATATTTTTACATGAGATTTCCAGGTTTTGTTTGTATTTATTATCAGTGGGTTGAAAACTGAGAACCCCATGCATGTAACAACACATCCTAACAATCAACAAAAATGGAGGAGAACAGGGGTCTGTACTGCGGGCTAATCCACTAAGAAGGTTTGCGTGTATTAGAACACTTGGAAACCTGATAGCATACGCTAAGCTGATCTACTTTGCTCATGTGCCAGGAATTGTGTCTGTTAAAGTGAGCACAATCTGTTTATGCACCGAATCACTGAATTTTATGCAGAGTATATGCTGATTATTTAAAGACCCACACAACTCTGTGAAGAGGAGAGGCAAATTTACCGTATTTCCCGGACTATAAGCCATTACTTTTTTTCCCAAGCTTTGAACCCTGCGGCTTGTACTAAATTGCGACTAATCTATGGATTTTTCTTCGCTAACGGTCATCATTTTTTGTATACAACAAACACATAGTAGTAACACCGACACAGAGACCGAAAAGGTGTGTGTTTGCTTGTGTTATGGCGTCATCTTTTGGACAAGTTTTCTCACAGCAGGTGCTACGGGTTAAAAGTCTACAAAATGTTCTTCTGTTTCGTGCCTCGAACCGGAAGTATAACTGCCGTTCCGTCTACTAGTGGTCCATAGCGTTTCTACTTGTAAGGTTTCTTCATTCATCACTCCAAAGAACGTTTGTAAGTTTTGCAATATAACTAACACATATTTACTAAACCGTCACATGTTTGATAATAGTGTTTTCATGCATAATTGTACGTACTATTGTAATGTAATGATAATATGCTAATATGTTTACAAGTGTCCGTGTTAGGATGTTAACTTACAACGGCATTCTTTTTGTATTGTTTTAATTTTACAAATTCCTCAGTAAATTCTCCAAAACGTCACCGAGGAGTTATTGAATCTGTTTAGCCAATTGGAGCGCTAGCTTCCGCAGCTAGTGGGTCCATGACGATGACCTCTGTTTTGTTTGATCAGCCATTTTACTGCTGTGTTACAGGCACTGTTTGAAAACAATTAAGGTATGCAAATAAACATTTAAAAAAATGTTCTGTGTAAATTTATCATTTCACAATATATATATATATATATATATATATATATATATATATATATATATATATATATACACTACCGTTCAAAAGTTTGGGGTAACATTGAAATGTCCTTATTTTTGAATGAAAAGCACTGTACTTTTCAATGAAGATAACTTTAAACTAGTCTTAACTTTAAAGAAATACACTCTATACATTGCTAATGTGGTAAATGACTATTCTAGCTGCAAATGTCTGGTTTTTGGTGCAATATCTACATAGGTCTATAGAGGCCCATTTCCAGCAACTATCACTCCAGTGTTCTAATGGTACAATGTGTTTGCTCATTGGCTCAGAAGGCTAATTGATGATTAGAAAACCCTTGTGCAATCATGTTCATACATCTGAAAACAGTTTAGCTCGTTACAGAAGCTACAAAACTGACCTTCCTTTGAGCAGATTGAGTTTCTGGAGCATCACATTTGTGGGGTCAATTAAACGCTCAAAATGGCCAGAAAAAGAGAACTTTCATCTGAAACTCGACAGTCTATTCTTGTTCTTAGAAATGAAGGCTATTCCACAAAATTGTTTGGGTGACCCCAAACTTTTGAACGGTAGTGTATATATATATATATATATGTGGCTTATTGTCTGGTTTGGCTAATATAAGGAAAAATATTTATTTATTCTAAAATTTAGTGGGTGTGGCTTATAGGCCGATATTTATCAAGCTTGAAAACGCTGTTTTTACTTCTGTATTTGGCACGTTTGGAAGGTATGTGCAAATAAGTTACGCACAACAAAAAAAAGAGTAAAAAAGAGGCAATTGGTGCAATGACGGACAACGGAGAGAGACCATTTTTAATGCGTATGTCGACAAGTTGGGGCTGTCAGAAATAAAAAATGCTCTTGCGATGGTTCATTTCAGCGCACCATCGCAGTTTAGTGTGGGTGTAGGATCACTTTTTGTCAGAGTGCAAATTCAGCATGCTAAATAGCAGACACAATTTTTCCTACGCACTAGGAGCTGTGTAGATTGTAGTTGTGTGCTGCATGTTCCACAACATAGCAAAACACCCCAGGTTGGAACATAATGCCGTGAATGTGCTGTAAATGACTGTCTCCATGGTGAAAGACTATGCCAATAAAAAGCGAGCTGCAATTTGGACACCCTTGCTCTTGTGGTGAATTATACCATGTACCATTTTCTTATATGATTGTGAGCGAGCATGTGTTTGTATTCGGTCACAGAATCCTTTAGAAGATTATTCTACTAAGTTCAAAAGTGCACACGTCCCACACAAGCTCTCCAGAGAGTGGTGGATCTTGCCCCCAGGAAATTGGAATCCTACAGGAATGCAGGTTTGGATTTTAGGAGGAAGTGTAAAGACGTTAGCAACATCTGGTAGGAAGCCCTCACCAGCAGGAGTAGAGGATAGGGGTCGGAAGTCACCCGACTCAAACCGATCACAGGAAATAGGCTGACTGGCCGAGCAACAAACTGGGTTCCCCAATGCTAGAACAACAAAGACTAAATGTCTTCGTGTAAAAGGTATTTAAGGACAGTTGTCCAAGAAGACAGCTTATAATCTTTCTCCTGGAGCTGCAGCTCCAGTCTGCGGCTCGCTGAAACAAATAAAGCTTTTTGTTTGACGATTCCTCGTTGGCGTCTTCTTGGCTCATCACCCAAACTGCCTGTTGGCTCTGTATGAGCCTGAGCTTTTCCTCCTGTTTCTCCGTGTTTCTGTTCTGTTTGAACAACACACACAATAGTGCAGGCCTGGGCAATTATTTCGACTCAGGGGGCCAAATTTAGAGAAAAAAATGTGTCTGGGGGCCGGTATATCTATTTTTAAGAAAACTAATATAAAACCTCACAATAAAGTCTGATTGAATGCTAAAAATGTTATGACAGACCACCTTAAAAACGGAATTTTAAATTTTTCTATGAACGATAAAACCCTGAATATTGAGAACATATGAACGTCACACCCTTTCTCAATCGACATATTTTACAATCAAGCCGAATGCAACAAAAATGCAACAAACACAGCGAAATATGAACGCGAAGGGTAAAAAAACAAAAAACATCTACAATCTGATACATCTGATACATCACTTAGCTTTAGCACTTTCTTGTAAAAATCTCCTTCTGCGTCTGTCCCTGACACCCGCATTTCAGGCTCTGGAAACTCTCTGTGGAAACGCTCCCCACCCACACTGCTTGGTGTCTGGTCTGACCTGCTGTGACTTAGATTACCATAGTCACTAGTAGGGTTGTACGGTATACGGGTATCAGTGGCGTGCAGTCACTAGAGGCAGGGGAGGCGGGGCCTCACCTGCCATCATGGAAAGAAAAAAAATGTGGAAAGAAAAAAAAATTAATTAAATTGTTATATGTATCCAGTGATTATACTAAAGTTATTTTCCATTTAACTTCACCAGTTTTAGATTATTTTTATTTTTATTTTCACATTTGCCGTTCAAATACTGAGAAGAGACGGTGCGGTGATCAGCAGCCAGTTGAGGCACGTCACTCAGTTGTGCCTCAACATGGATTGTGCACAATGACCCGGCTAACTGCTGAGCTGCTGTGCAGTGAGACTGTATTGCTATATGAATTATATCAGCTAACTAAACTATGGCATAGTTTAGTTAGCTGAGGTATATAATGTACAGCGTATTTTGTCAACAACTGTATGTGTGTAACGTATTTCTTGTGCTGAGCATTCATAAATCTGCTGCAAAAGACGTACTGGCTGAGGCTCGCAGTAATCCGGCCTCCTGGTGGTAGAGGGCGGTAGTGATCCCAGAGATCATTCCTCGGCCGCAGAAGAAAAGAAAAAAAGAAGTTTGCAAGCGATTGTTTATTTCCTCTCGCCTGGACTTTTATTAAAAACATGGAGGATTACATATGTAAAATAAAACAGTTTTCTAAACTGGACTTTCAATCGAAGCAGGAGGTAATAACTTAAGGTAGACCAACGCCGGAGCTAAAAGGTTTGCTTTTGACTTCGGGACAGAAGACCCGTTCTTTTCAAACGGCGTGGTACACACGCAAAGGCTGGCTGTGTTGATGTCCAGCAAGAAAGGTAAGACCATAATAATGTTTTTTTTATTAAATGTGCTTTTTTATGTGCTACAGTTGTGTAAATAATGCTGGTATGAGCTTTTAAACATAACCCGTTAACTGCTGCCAATCACATGGTGAATAAGATACTAATTAGGTTTCATATGTTTGTAAATCTGACTGTGATGATGCAGTGCCTCACCAGACATTAACCTCACCGCACGCCACTGACGGGTATTAGTATAGTACCGCGATACTAATGAATCATATTCGGTACCATACCACCTCTGAAAAGTACCGGTCCGCAACACCCTAAGATTTTTTGTTAAAATAAAGCCAATAACGCAATTTTTTCCGGTACCCTTTATTTAGAAAAGTATCGAAAAGTACCGAAATAATATTGGCATCGGGACAACACTAGTCACTAAAATATCATGCAAAAGCGCAGATTCCAACCATTGAAACACTTTGTATAGTTCAAGACTTATGGTAATTTGAAGACATCACTGCACATCATAATGGCAGCTACACTTTCCATCTTAAAGATCTAAAAAAATGATTTGGGAATGTCCGGCGGGCCAGATTGAAAAATCTTAACTGGCCGCATGTGGCCCCCGGGCCTTAATTTGCCCAGGTCTGCAATAGTGGGACAGTATTAAAGCCGGACGTCACCTGTGTGTAAAGAAGTTCAGCATTGCCCCTGACTAACTCGGTGGGGAAGCCCCTCGGTGCCACCTGTTGGCAGGAATGTACACTACCGTTCAAAAGTTTGGGGTCACATTAAAATGTCCTTATTTTTCAATGAAGATAACTTTAAAGAAGTACACTCTATACATTGCTAATGTGGTAAATGACTATTCTAGCTGCAAATGTCTGGTTTTTGGTGCAATATCTACATAGGTGTATAGAGGCCCATTTCCAGCAACTATCACTCCAGTGTTCTAATTGTACAATGTGTTTGCTCATTGGCTCAGAAGGCTAATTGATGATTAGAAAACCCTTGTGCAATCATGTCCACACATCGGAAAACAGTTTGGCTCGTTACAGAAGCTACAAAACTGACCTTCCTTTGAGCAGATTGAGTTTCTGGAGCATCCCATTTGTGGGGTCAATTAAACGCTCAAAATGGCCAGAAAAAGAGAACTTTCATCTGAAACGCGACAGTCTATTCTTGTTCTTAGAAATGAAGGCTATTCCACAAAATTGTTTGGGTGACCCCAAACTTTTGAACGGTAGTGTATAAGTCTGTGATATAAACCCATCTATTTCTATTGGAATTAAAATAGCGTCGTACATTCAGGTGAAATACGGTATTTGTCACATTTATGTACGTCGATGGCGGTGATGTCGTCATCTTATTATCACATTCTGTGTAAAAGACAAAGGCGACATGTCTACTTTGGTTTATGTCTCGGTGTAAAAGAGGCTTCTTTTTATACGTGATTGACAGGTGATCAGTCCAAGCGTCTCGCTGGGGACATGCTCCAACGTCCCTATGACCCTGAACAGGATGCATGCTGTAGAAATTGGGTAGATAGGAGGATAGATGGATGAGAATTCAGCGGTAGGAAGACAGCACGAGCTGGAATACACAGCTCTGCACTCATTTGAATATTCTGTGCACTTGGCATTTCCCAGTCACCGGTGATGGTTCAACTCTAAGACCGGGTGCGAGCAAAAACACAGGCTGGGATGGATGACGCAACACTCTGCATTTCAATGTTGTAGCTGTGCATGCAGGGCTCTATAGCTGGCGTGTATACTCTGCTACACAATGCATGACCATCGCGGGGAAAGAAAATATGTTGTTGACTCTGTAGTGAGGATTTAATGCGTCTGCATAAATCAGTGCACTCTCCGGTATAACTAATCAAAAGCAACACAAGCGGCGCTCTCTCTGTCTGTCTGCTGGGTGTCAGTACCAGCGGCCCTCATAAAGCAAAAGTCGGGGATTGGGGGGTGGGCAGCATTGCCATGCAGCACACGATGCACAGAGGGACACCAGGCCAGTCCATTCCTCCCCTTTTCCTCCTCCTCCTCCTGCATGCTGATTATCAAGAGCCGCGGAGAGACGACCAGCCAGCTCCCTCAGCTGCTCACATCACCTTTTTAAGGCAGGTATACTCCACGAGTACCCAACTGAGGGACCCATTTTCTCAATTCTACTTATTTTGTACACACTGCATTGTCAATGCAAGGTATCTTAAATCTTGCATTTTGCCAACAGCAGCCATTAATAAAAGCAGTACGGTCATAACGGGTGAAAGTATAGATAAATGATAGGAACGGCCCTGAATTTTTTGCGAGGATAGACCATTAACAATACATCAAAAAATATACAATTAAATAAATATTATGCATTCATTTATATTTGATCAAGGGAAATACATATTTGATCCCCTACCAACCAATACGTATTGTAACCCCTTAATACCTGCTATGTGCCTCTGAAAGTATTTCTCAATTCAATACTTCCTGTCAAGCTTTTCCATAGCCATGGGCAAGACCACCGGGCAGTCAAAAGGACCTCATGGACAAGATTAGTCCTGCACAAGACTGGAATGGATTACAACAAGCAAGAAAATTGGCCCGAAAGAGACCATTATTAATTTGTAAATGGAAGAAATACAAGATAAACAATTGCCCTAAAATACCTGAACTCTTGTATGGCATGCATTTTTTATTTATCTTGGCTATTTGGTCTTTTTGAAACCTAATTACAAACCCCGTTTCCATATGAGTTGGGAAATTGTGTTAGATGTAAATATAAACGGAATACAATGATTTGCAAATCCTTTTCAACCCATTTTCAATTGAATGCACTACAAAGACAAGATTTTTGATGTTCAAACTCATAAACTTTTTTTTTTTTTGCAAATAATAATTAACTTAGAATTTCATGGCTGCAACACGTGCCAAAGTAGTTGGGGAAGGGCATGTTCACCACTGTGTTACATGGCCTTTCCTTTTAACAACACTCAGTAAACGTTTGGGAACTGAGGAGACACATTTTTTAAGCTTCTCAGGTGGAATTATTTCCCATTCTTGCTTGATGTACAGCTTAAGTTGTTCAACAGTCCGGGGGTCTCCCTTGTGCTATTTTAGGCTTCATAATGCGCTACACATTTTCAATGGGAGACAGGTCTGGACTACAGGCAGGCCAGTCTAGTACCCGCACTTTTTTACTATGAAGCCACGTTGATGCAACACGTGGCTTGGCATTGTCTT
The DNA here is from genome assembly GCF_033978785.1 of Entelurus aequoreus. Lineage (NCBI taxonomy): Eukaryota > Metazoa > Chordata > Actinopteri > Syngnathiformes > Syngnathidae > Entelurus > Entelurus aequoreus. Next base: position 51,658,177 of record NC_084747.1, on the reverse strand, counting down.
TCTGTAATAAGCAGGGGCGTCCATGGTAACGTTGCTTGGATGGCAACATATGTTGCTCCAAAACCTGTATGTACCTTTCAGCATTAATGGTGCCTTCACAGATGTGTAAGTTACCCATGTCTTGGGCACTAATACACCCCCATACCATCACAGATGCTGGCTTTACAACTTTGCGCCTATAACAATCCGGATGGTTCTTTTCCTCTTTGGTCCGGAGGACACGACGTCCACAGTTTCCAAAAACAATTTGAAATGTGGACGCGTCAGACCACAGAACACGGTTCCACTTTGTATCAGTCCATCTTAGATGAGCTCAGGCCCAGCGAAGCTGACGGCGTTTCTGGGTGTTGTTGATAAACGGTTTTCGCCTTGCATAGGAGAGTTTTAACTTGCACTTACAGATGTAGCGACAAACTGTAGTTACTGACAGTGGGTTTCTGAAGTGTTCCTGAGCCCATGTGGTGATATCCTTTACACACTGATGTCGCTTGTTGATGCAGTACAGCCTGAGGGATCGAAGGTCACGGGCTTAGCTGCTTACGTGCAGTGATTTCTCCAGATTCTCTGAACCCTTTGATGATATTACGGAGCGTAGATGGTGAAATCCCTAAATTCCTTGCAATAGCTGGTTGAGAAAGGTTTTTCTTAAACTGTACAACAATTTGCTCGCGCATTTGTTGACAAAGTGGTGACCCTCGCTCCATCCTTGTTTGTGAATGACTGAGCATTTCATGGAATCTACTTTTATACCCAATCATGGCACCCACCTGTTCCCAATTTGCCTGTTCACCTGTGGGATGTTCCAAATTAGTGTTTAATTAGCATTCCTCAACTTTATCAGTATTTATTGCCACCTTTCCCAACTTCTTTGTCACGTGTTGCTGGCATCAAATTCTAAAGTTAATGATTATTTGCACAAAAAAAAAAGTTTATCAGTTTGAACATCAAATATGTTGTCTTTGTAGCATATTCAACTGAATACGGGTTGAAAATTATTTGCAAATCATTGTATTCCGTTTATATTTACATCTAACACAATTTCCCAACTCATATGGAAACGGGGTTTGTAGCATAAGAACAAAACAAAGGTAAAAGTTGCTATCTGAACTTTTATTTTCAGCCATCTTGAATCTAATGTGATGTTGTATACTCTTCCTCTACCACTAACACAACTCCTACCGTTGTGGCTTGTGCAGCCCTTGTGATTAAGGGCTATATAAATAAAGTTTGATTGATTGATAGATTGATAATTGGCAGTGTAATGTCCTCATAAGTCGAAACCAGGGTCTTGTTGAGAAAAATGTTGTATTGGGGTCGACCAAAAATGTGATGTCCACATATGTGGACGCCAGGTTTGAGGAGGTTAATTCGCTATCTAATATTGTGGGGTAAGGATGATTCTGAGAAACGTGAGAGACTAGCCCACAGTTACCAAGTAGGAGCAGGTTAATGCGGTTGGAAGCACAGTCACCAAGAAAAACTATGGATTGCGATATGAGTTTTCAAGAAGACATGTACTGGCCTGTCTAAAAATTGACCTGAATGACTCAAATCCTGTAAGGATGAGTCAACATTATTTTGGCATTACTTTGACAATTTCAGAGGCAGAGAAATTCTGAATATGACCCCAACAACCCCATGCCTGCTGTCAAAAATAGAGACGGGAACATTGTGCTTGCTCTACAAGGGGTAAGGGAAGACTTCACCTCATTGAGGGGTCAATGAAGAACAACCCAGCAATCTTGAATGACAACATCGTGGCCTCAGCCAGACCACTCAAGGGAAAGGCAGAATGGACACAAGATTGGACTGACCACAATGTTGGGGAAGTGTACCAGACAGTTTTATAGATGAGCTCAGGTCAATCTAGCACAGTGTTTTTCAACCTTTTTTGAGCCAAGGCACATTTTGTTCATAAAATAAAATACCAAGGCACACCACCGGCAGAAAAGGTTAAAAAATGAAACTCCACCAGGTTGTCATGCCTTATTTTGAGTTTGTTGTTGTTTCCTGTGTATAGTGCTTTAGTTTCTGTCTTGCGCTGTTAATTTGGTGACCCTTCCTGTTTTGTTGGTGTTCTCCTGTAGCAGCGTCACGCCTTCTTTTGAGTTCCAATGCCTGCACCTGCTTTGTTTTGGCAATCAAGACTATTTAAGTTGTGCGTACTCTATCCTTCTTTGTGGGGACACTGTTGATTGTCATGTCATGTCATGTACGGACGTACTTTGTGGACGCCGTCTCCGCTCCACACGCTGTAAGTTTTTGCTGTCGTCCAGCATTCTGTTTTTGTTTACTTTGTAACCAGTTCAGTTTTACTTTTGTTTTGCATAGCCATCCCTATGCTTCAGTGCCTTTTGTTCATTTTTGGTTTAAGCATTACATACCTTTTACATACCAAAAAAGGTTGAAAAACACTGCACTAGACCAGGGGTCGGCAACCCAAAATGTTGAAAGAGCCATATTGGACCAAAAATACAAAAACAAATCTGTCTGGAGCCGCAAAAAATTAAAAGCCATATTACATACAGATAGTGTGTCATGAGATATAAATTGAATTAAGATGACTTAAAGTAAACTAAATTACCTCAAATATACCTACAAATGAGGCATGATGATGCAATATGTACATATAGCTAGCCTAAATAGCATGTTAGCATCGATTAGCTTGCAGTCATGCAGTGACCAAATATGTCTGATTAGCACGCCACACAAGTCAATAACATCAACAAAACTCACCTTTGTGCATTCATGCACAACGTTTAAAGTTTGGTGGACAAAATGAGACAAAAAAAGAAGTGGCATAAAACACGTCCTAGAAAGTCGGAGAAAGTTATACATGTAAACAAACGAAGGTGAGTTCAAGGACCGCCAAAATTAGTAGGACAAAACGGCGCTCGCAAAATACTCGAATCAGTGAAGCATGTTTAATATAAACAGTGTGATTTATAACAATTAGGGAGGTTTGTGTCATGTTTGTCCTCCTACAGAAACCATATTAAAACAAAAAATATATTTTTTTCCCCTCATCTTTTTCCATTTTTCATACATTTATGAAAAAGCTCCAGAGAGCCACTAGGGCGGCGCTAAAGAGCCGCATGCGGCTCTAGAGCCGCGGGTTGCCGATCCCTGCACTAGACAATGGCACATTATTATAATTATTGATTTGCAAAAAATATTTTTTGGCCCAATTAGGTGAAGTTGCATAATTTCCCACGGCACACCAGACAATATCTCACGGCACACTAGTGTGCCGCGGCACAGTGGTTGAAAAACACTGATCTAGCAGACAGCACGGATGACAAAGATGTTGGTTCACAAAACGACACCTACACATGATGACACACTATTACTGGAACTTGACTATTACTGGAACTTGGGTAAACATCTTGACCATATAGCACCGTATTCATGTGACTTTGAGAGGTATATCTTTACCTTTATGTGTTGTCTTTATATACGTGTAGCAACTAATATAGTTTCATAGACATTCTGTGATTGATTAGCTTGTGCAGTCATGTACTGACCAAATATGCCTGATTAGCACTCCTACAAGTCAATAACATCAACAAAGTTCACCTGTGTGCATTCACGCACAGCATAAAACATTTGGTGGACAAAATGAGACAAAGAAGGAGTGGAAGATTTTACATGTAAACAAACTGTCCACACTATGGTGAGTTCAAGAACCGCCGATGTTCACTAAATACTCTCATCAGTGAAACATACACACACACATATTAAACGGCGGGCTTTCTAACAATTGGGAAGGTTTGTGTCATGTTTGTCCTCAAACAAATAACATACTAAAACAAAAAAATAATTTTTACCCCCATCTTTTTTTTTCATTTTCAATCCTTTTTTAGATATGCTCCAGGGAGCCACTAGGGCGGCACTAAAGAGCCGTGGTTTGCTTACCCTACACTACAGCCATCTAATGTCTTGGAGTTGCAACCCCATTCAAAAGTCTACTGTATAATACTTGCAAATGATAGGTTAGGAAGTGTTTGGAATCAATATAAAACAACTGGCCAGCACAGTTTTCCTTATCTGCTGTTGAATGTTTTATTTTATTTTATTATTATACACATTAACGTTTATTAACACACAAGCGCACACAAAAGTACCAAACATCGGTACCGTTGAATGCCGATATCAACACCCGGTTCAAATGTGCAAGGTACCCATCCCTACTGTCAATATATCACAACGCATTTCGAACTTTCTGTCCCACTCTCCTTGATACACATCTATGTGGCTTCCCTTCCCCTCATTCCATCTTTAGCAGCAACAAAGAGATTAAAGAGGGATTACTTCTGACATGTCAATGTGATGCGCCTGCTGGCTACTTGTTTGGTTTTTATACCTCTTCTTTCTCATGCATGCTGCAGCACACACACACACACACACACACACACACACACACACACACACACACACACACACACACACACAGGTTATTGTATTTGTTACCTTCCGTAGACCTCCGAAAAATGCCTACCTCTTTAGGACCACCCTTTCTAGATATATAAAGATTTGTATTTACAACATTAATAATATATACATACTATGCACATGTAAAAAAGCTTGTTGTGAAAAATGAGTTGGAATTTCACAAGAAAAAGGTCACAATTTTACAAGAAAAACTTTGAATTTTGGCAGTATTATAATAAAAGTCGTCATTTTACTCAACGCAAGTCAAAATATTACAAGAAAAACTGAACATTTATGCAATATTATGATTAAAGCTGGAATTTTACTCAATAGCAGTCCCAATTTTACAAGAAAAGCTTAACATTTTTGGCAATTTTATGAAAGGAGTCGTCATTTTACTCAACAAAAGTCACAATTTTATAAGAACACTTTAAAATGTTGGCAACATTATAAGAATAATCGGGATTTTATTTGGACAAATGATGTCACTATTTTACAATAACAACAAAAAAATTGACAATATTGTGATAAAAGTAAAAAATGTTCATGACATATGTCACCATTTTGCATTAAAAAGTAATAATTTTACATAAAAAAGTAATACTTTTACGAGAAAATACTGCAATATTACAGAAACAGAAAGAATTTGAGAAATAGTTCCCAATTTTATCAGAAAAAAGTTGACTCGTGAGAAAAAGATTGCTTTTATTTTATTTTTTGTTGAATTTTCTGTTTGTAATTAATTCTTTACTTCAAGTTATTACAGTTTGTCTCTTTTTACATATTTAATTTTTTTTTTTTATAAATTGTGGCCAAAGGGGGCGCATTTCAATTTCTTACACACACTTGTTATTATATACTTTGGCCAGAGGGGCAGCACTTCAAATTTTTACACGCACTTGTTATTTCATATGTTGACCAGAGATGGAGCACTTTTAAAACCGACACACAGTCAATTTGAAAAATCCCTCCTTTTTGGGAGCACCCTCATTTTGATAGATTTCACCACCAAATAATGTATGTGTTGTTACATGCATTATTTTTTTTGTCATGTGTTTAAGGCCGATGACAAACGAGTCACAAACCACAGATAGCCCATGTGCCGCACTTTGGGCATAGTCTTAGTACCGTAGTGTATTTGTTCATCCTTTGGTCACATATGGGACGCGGGTTGTCGTACGTCAGCACCGGAAGTCGTAATATCAGCTGTTCACCTGGCCGATTTTTTCGGGGATGAATAGGGAAGTCCTTCTTTAACTGCCCTCTTGTTTTATCATACATTGTTGCCTTTGCACCTGTCAATGTTTACTTTTGTATGCACATTAAATAACAAACAAATCCTGACTTTGGAGCAATGTTCACGGACTCTAGTATTTTGCTCTCTATTAGATGCAATGTTTTTTCGTTATTGGGACCATGATTTCGGTCCTAACTTGTTCACCGGTCCTCATATGGACGGTACTTTTCCTTGTTGATGTCTCAAAAAGGGTAGCAATACAAGAACACACACACACACACACAAACCCACACAAACAAGTCACGGAACCCAGATAGCCCCTGTGCCGCACTTTGGACATAGTCTTAATACCGTAGTGTATTTTTTCATCCTATGGTCATATATGGGACGCGGGTTGTCTTACGTCACCAACGGAAGTCGTAATATCAGCTGTTCACCTGGCCGATTTTTTCGGGGATGAATAGGGAAATCCTTCTTCAGCTGCCCTCTTGTTTTATCATACATTGCTGCCTTTGCACCTGCCAATGTTTGCTTTTGTATGCACATTAAATCAACAAACAAATCCTGACTTTGGAGCAATGTTCACGGACTCTAGTATTTTGCCCTCTAAATGGTTTTCCGTATTGGGACCATGAATTCGGTCCTGACTTGTTCACCGGTCCTCATATGGACGGTACTTTTCCTTGTTGATGTCTCAAGAAGGGTAGAAATACAAGTACACACACCCACACAAACAAGTCACGGACCCCAGATAGCCCCTGTGCCGCACTTTGGGCATAGTCTTAATACCGTAGTGTATTTGTTTATCCTATGGTCACATATGGGACGCGGGTTGTCATACGTCACCAACGGAAGTCGTAAAATCAGCTGTTCAACTGGTGGGTTTTTTCGGGGATGAATAGGGAAGTCCTTCTTTAGCTGCCCTCTTGTTTTATCATACATTGCTGCACCTGTCAATGTTTACTTTTGTACGCACATTAAATCAACAAACAAATCTGAGGGAACTCTCCTGAAGGAATCAATAAAGTACTATCTATCTATCTATCCTGACTTTGGAGCAATGTTCACAGACTCTAGTATTTTGCTCTCTATTAGATGCAATGGTTTTTCCTTATTGGGACCCTGATTTCGGTCCTAACTTGTTCACCGGTCCTCATATGGACAGTACTTTTCTTTGTTGATGTCTCAAGAAGGGTAGAAATACAAGAACACACACACACACACACAAACAAGTCACGGACCACAGATAGCCCCTGTGCAGCTCTTTGGGCATAGTCTTAGTACCGTAGTGTATTTGTTCATCCTATGGTCACATATGGAACGCGGGTTGTCATACGTCACCAACGGAAGTCGTAAAATCAGCTGTTCACCTGGCCGATTTTTTCGGGGATGAATAGGGAAATCCTTCTTTAGCTGCCCTCTTGTTTTATCATACATTGCTGCCTTTGCACCTGTCAATGTTTACTTTTGTACGCACATCAAATCAACAAACAAATCCTGACTTTGGGGCAATGTTCACGGACTCTAGTATTTTGCCCTCTAAATGGTTTTACGTATTGGGACCATGAATTCGGTCCTAACTTGTTCACCGGTCCTCATATGGACGGTACTTTTCCTTGTTGATGTCTCAAGAAGGGGAGAAATACAAGAACACACACACACACACACACACACACACACACACACACACACACACACACACACACACACACACACACACACACACAGGTCCACGCTAAATCCTCACGTGCTCCTCAATGTCACGTCCACTTCCTTGAAACACTTCCCGTGATGTGTTTGCCCTCATGGCAGTGGTGCACGATGTGGCTTATAGGCGCTGTGCTGAGCAAGGGAGAATAGATGGATTGGCAAGGCTGGGAGAGAGACAGTATTGTTTTTTTTTTATTTAAAGGAAGGGAGTAATAACCTTTCGTTGTGATTCAAAGCAGGGAAATGAACTATTGATTAGCAGGGAGAAAGTCAAATAAGGCCAAAAGAGAGTGAAAGCGGGTTGCCTTTGTCCACAAACACACACACATGCGCTTGACACCGCTCACAATTGAGTGCCGCGTCCCATCATGCATTGCTTCAACTGACTTGGTACTTAAGTAGGAGTAAATGCCACCCATAAATAAATGCAAGTGTCCTGATGGAGGAATGTGTTGTTTGCCTACAGTAATGTGTAAAAAAAAAAAAAAAAAAACGACCAAGGGAGAATTAATGTCAGATAGCTCTGATTTTTTATACAAAGTACGTGTTGATAAAGTGGAAATAGTACTTTTTTTGGTAACACTTTAGTATGGGGAACACATATTCACTATTAATCAGTTACTTATTAACATGCAAATTAGTAACATATTGGCTCTTAGTCATTATTAAGTACTTATTAATGCCTTATTCTGCATGGCCTTATTATACAACCAGTAAGCCATACATGCATACATATATATATATATATATATATATATATATATATATATATATATATATATATATATATATATATATATATATATATATATATATATATATATATATATATACATATATATATATATATATATATATATATATATATATATATATATATATACATATATATATATATATATATATATATATATATACATATATATATATATATATATATATATATATATATATATATATATATATATATATATATATATATATATATATATATATATTAGGGCTGTCAAAATTATCGCGTTAACGGCGTTAATTAATTTTTGGAATTAATTACGTTAAATTTTTTAACGTAATTAACGCATGCGCAGAATCCCTCCACCCATACTTCCCATAATTCCTCCCGACACTGAACGGAGCAGCAACATGGAGCAAGACGAACAGGTTGGCCCTCTGGAGGGATTTAAGTTTAAGAAGAACAAAGATGGAACAATAAATAAACAGACAGTCATTTGTACGCACTGCAACAGAGAGTTTCAGTTTCACCGAACCTGTTCAAGCCTTAAATACCATCTCAACGCTAAACATGCATTTGTGGGGGCTTCCAGTGCTACACCTGGCTTGCGTCAGACAACCCTGAGTGAACGCAGACCAGTAAGCAAGTCCAACTCGGATAAATTAACTAACACAATTGCCAAATGGGTCGCAAAGGACTGTAGACCGATTTGCATTGTTGAAGATAAGGGCTTCGCTGATGTTTTGAAAGTGGCGTCCCTCGATACATCCTACAAGCCACCATGCAGAGGCACAATAATGAAAAGTATCCACGCACTCTATGAAACAGAAAAGGGGAAAAAAGAGGCGGCTTTAGCTCAAGCGGAATATGTCGCCCTGACAGGAGACCACTGGACGTCAGTGAGTAACACAAATTACTTGGGAGTAACTGCACATTTAATAACTAAAGCATGGGAATTGCAGTCCTTTGCGCTAACTATAATGAAAACGGAAGAACGCCACTTTGCAGAGGCATGTGCAGAACAGTTTCAAACTGTGGCATGCAAGTGGGAAATTGAAAGAAAAGTTACAACCATTGGGACTGACAGTGCACGCAATATGA
>NC_084747.1:51598965-51643965 GCF_033978785.1 Entelurus aequoreus | reverse complement strand
GAGAAAATCTGCAAGCCTGCGATGGCAACGCTGAACCGTGCAGCTCCTCGCTGGAATAAAATCAGCCTCTATCGCACTTGTACCTCCTCCATGCAGTAACGCAATCCAACAGGAGCCTCAATGGGGCAAAACTTCCATCGTTCCCGTTTGGATGGAGGCGTCTCCCGTGGTCACTTCCACTTCTTGGTCCCCCACAGAAGTGAGAGGTAGCATAATTCCCGAAATTCCCCCGAAGCCCCCGGAAGAGAGGATGTCTTCACTGATGAGGATGATGAGGATGCGCACACAGCATCAGTCAGTCGCAATCTGCACGCGGGTACCCGCGTTAAGCCCCGGCGTGCACGGAAGGATGGGGAGAGAGGAGGTGTCCCTGATTGTGTGTGTGTGTGTGTGTGTGTGTGTGTGTGTGTGTGTGTGTGTGTGTGTGTGTGTGTGTGTGTGTGTGTGTGTGTGTGTGTGTGTGTGTGTGTGTGTGTGTGTGTGTGTGTGTGTGTGTGTGTGTGTGGAGGAGGGAGTGAGTGGGAAGGAGGAGAGAGAGAGAGAGAGAGAGAGAGAGACAGTCTTGATGAATAGGACATTTTTAACGCCATGGATGCATCCTTATCCCCTAGATCGTTTTTTATTCGAGGCAGATGGCCGCCCCACATTGAGTTTTGAGGATTTTGTACCATGTTCAAATTGTCTCTTGTTGGCTCTCTTTGATTATTTACAGTGCAAGTTAAAACTCTACTATGCAAAGCAAAAGCCATTTATCAACAACACCCGCTGGGTCCGAGCTCATCTAAGATGGACTGATGCAAAGTGGAATGCTCATCAAACACTTATTTGGAACATCCCACAGGTGAACAGGCAAATTGGGAACAGGTGGGTGCCATGGTTGGGTATAAAAGTAGATTCCATGAAATGCTCAGTCATTCACAAACAAGGATGGGGCGAGGGTCACCACTTTGTCAAAACATGCGTGAGCAAATTGTTGAACAGTTTAAGAAAAACCTTTCTCAACCAGCTATTGCAAGGAATTTATGGATTTCACCATCTACGGTCCGTAATATCATCAAAGGGTTCAGAGAATCTGGAGAAATCACTGCACGTAAGCAGCTAAGCCCGTGACCTTCGATCCCTCAAGCTGTACTGCATCAACAAGCGACATCAGTGTGTAAAGGATATCACCACATGGGCTCAGGAACACTTCAGAAACCCACTGTCAGTAACTACAGTTGGTCGCTACATCTGTAAGTGCAAGTTAAAACACTCCTATGCTAGGCGAAAACCGTTTATCAACAACACCCAGAAACACCGTCAGCTTCGCTGGGCCTGAGCTCATCTAAGATGAACTGATGCAAAGTGGAAAAATGTTATTTTGGTCTGACGAGTCCACATTTCAAATTGTTTTTGGAAACTGTGGATGTCGTGTCCTCCGGAACAAAGAGGACCCATCCGGATTGTTATAGGTGCAAAGTTCAAAAGCCAGCATCTGTAATGGTATGGGGGTGTATTAGTGCCCAAGGCATGGGTAACTTACACATCTGTGAAGGCACCATTAATGCTGAAAGGTACATACATGTTTTGGAGCAACATATGTTGCCATCCAAGAAACTTATTTTTCATGGACGCCCCTGCTTATTTCAGCAAGACAATGCCAAGCCACATTCTGCATGTGTTGCAACAGCGTGGCTTCATAGTAAAAGAGTGCGGGTACTAGACTGGCCTGCCTGTAATCCAGACCTGTCTCCCTTTGAAAATGGGTGGCGCAATATGAAGCGTAAAATACCACAACGGAGACCCCGGACTGTTCCTTATCCCCTAGATCGTTTTTTATTCGAGGCAGATGGCCGCCCCACATTGAGTTTTGAGGATTTTTTACCATGTTCGAATTAACTCTTGTTGGCTCTCTTTGATTATTTACAGTTCCGCTCAAATGCTTGGAGACAGAATCTCATGGCGTTCACTGTTATCGTGTCTCCCAACATTATGGTTAGACTCCACCCGCGTTCTTTTAGGATAGGATAAGATAGGATAGGACTTTATTGTCATTGCAACAAGTACAACGACACTATGTTTTCAGCACAAACTCGTTCAAGATTAGGTAAACAAACAGTGTACAGGGTTACAGCACAGGAACGCTGATGGGTCGCCACGAGGCGCCCCGTAAAAGATAAGAAAAAGGTGAAACGCTGTGGAAGAAGATGAGTAAAAAAATACAATCTAGACTGGGCTCCTAAGGGGGCCTAGTCTGGAGTGGGAAAAAAACCCTTCATGCCATGCACACATAAACATGTTACATTTAATCCCGACAACTCGCAAGAGAGGGGCGGGGAGTTGGGACCCTGGAGGTCGACTGCTGCTATGAATTGCTGCCAGCCGTCCATCACCCCGAAGGGGAATCAAGCGGTGGTGAGGGCGTGGGGTGGGGGAGGAGGGGTGTGTGTGTATATGCCCATAAATGCTTTAAAATGTAATATCGGAAATTATCGGTATCGGTTTCAAAAAGTAAAATTTATGACTTTTAAAAACGCCGCTGTACACGGACGTAGGGAGAAGCACAGAGCGCCAATAAACCTTAAACGCATTACCTTTGCGTGCCGGTCCAATCACATAATATCTACGGCTTTTCACACACACACAAGTGAATGCAATGCATACTTGGTCAACAGCCATACAGGTCACACTGAGGGTGGCCGTATAAGCAACTTTAACACTGTTACAAATATGCGCCACATTGTGAAACCACACCAAACAAGAATGACAACACATTTCGGGAGAACATCCGCACCGTAACACAACATAAACACAACAGAACAAATACCCAGAACCCCTTGCAGCACTAACTCTTCCGGGACGCTACAATATACACCCCCCGCAACCCCACCCACCTCAACCTCCTCATGCCCTCTCAGGGAGAGCATGTCCCAAATTCCAAGCTGCTGTTTTGAGGCATGTTAAAAAAAATAATGCACTTTGTGACTTCAATAATAAATATGGCAGTGCCATGTTGGCATTTTTTTCCATAACTGGGGTTGATTTATTTTGGAAAACCTTGTTACATTGTTTAATGCATCCAGCGGGGCATCACAACAAAATTAGGTATAATAATGTGTTAATTCCACGACTGTATATATCGGTATCGGTTGATATCGGAATCGGTAATTAAGAGTTGGACAATATCAGAATATCGGATATCGGCCAAAAAGCCATTATCGGACATTTCTAATTGTGAGGGTGGGGGCCAGTTCAAGGAAAAAGAGGGGATGAAGAGGGAGACGCTTCAGGAGGTACCATCCATCGATGAAGGGATTTTTTTGTCAAAAGAATGTGTCGCTAATGATTATTATAATTAAAAAATATTAATATGAGGCGAGTTCCTCCTTTTCAAGGTTGTAACTTTTGTACCATACTTTAGCTATTTAAGCTTGAACTTGAGGTTACATTCGGAAACATTATTATTCTTTACAAACTCGTTTTCATCGAGGGCCACATCACCGATTGGAACAGTGAATAATGTGTGCGAATTGACCAATACCAATCGGCCTACTCAGTGGCCTTGTGGTTAGAGTGTCCGCCCTGATATCGGTAGGTCGTGAGTTGAAACCCCGGCTGAGTCATACACAAGCTATGGAAATGATATCAGTAGAAAAAACTGCATTTAGTTTAGATAATAATGAGTCATATATTGGAATATGGATCCCTAATTTATATTTGTTTTAAGTATTAAAGGAACCTAAAATATGACTTATTTTATCGTTGTGGAAAATATTGGACACATGTGTTGCCCAGCTTATAAGTGTAAGCCACTGTGACACTATTGTACGGAGCCCCTAAAGGGACATGGGGAATTTTGTATTTTTTTGTATTTTTTTGTATTTTTTTTTTTTTTTTTTTTTTTTTTTTTAGACATTTATTTGCAAATAGTTTTATTGAATTTTACAGTTAAAATCACATTTAACAGTCGTACGCACTTTTTCCAAATTTATAAAAAAATAAAAATAAAAAAAATATTTTTTGTTTTTTTTTGTTTTTTAGACATGTATCTCGTGCGCGAGAGATACATGTCTAAAAATAAAAAAATTACAAAATAAATTTTTTTTATTTTATTTCATGCCAAATGTCCCTTTAGGGGCTTTTTTTTTTTTTTTTTAAATAAATTTTTGTGATGATAATGCCAATGAGGGATTTCTAATAACTGCTATGTTGGAATTCTTATTAATATTGATACTGTTTTTGATATTTTTCATTTTTGTTTGACTGCTTTTGGATTGTTTTGTGTCATGTTTGTGTGTCCTCTCAATTGCTCTGTTGATTGCTATTCTGAATGTTGCTGGGCCAGGTTTGGTTTTGAGGAATTGGAAATGGCATTATTATGGTATTTTTGTGTATTATTGGATTGATTAATTAAAAAAAATTAATAAAAAATAAAAACAGTAGCAAAGGTTCACTATAACGCTAAATAAATATTTTTAGTGCTGTCAAACCATTAAAAAAAAATTCAGATTCATCACAGGGCTGCTATGGATTAATTTTGATTCATCACAATTAAATATTGTTCATTTTTTTTAAACTACATTAGTTTTGTTTTGAGCAAAAATATTTTTAGCACAAGATACTTTATATTATTTCCATTAAGCGAGGCTAAAAACAGTTTTAAAAGCATATATCAAGGGAAACCACATTTAGTTATATTAAATATGTGTCAGTCGTTATTAATAAGGTCACTAAAACAAAGTAAAAAAAAAAAAAAGAGACTCTACCGTTGTATTTTACAAGCTACCGTAAAAGCTTTATGAGACAGGCTTCTTAATGAGCCAATCGATGAGTTTCCCTGTCAGCCAATCAGCAAACCCTGTGATGTTGGGGACGAACACATGTCACGTCTTGCTAGCACATTCTTCTTTTGTTAGCCAAGTCGATTGTTGAGGAAAATGGAATCATTTGTAATCGCTTGACAAGGGAAAAACAGTACTCGAATCTCTCTTTCCACATTTTGGATGATTTTAGCAGTCGATAATCACTGTATTTGTCGTGTTTAGAGCAGGATGCTACACATTTTCACCGAGCTGTTGAGATAAAACGCCATAAAACTCACACACTTTGACACAACGGTGTTATATTATTCACTGAATATTAGAGATGTCTGATAATATCGGCCAATAAATGCTTTAAAATGTATTATCGGAAATTATCGGTATCGGTTTCAATCTCCCGATATTTCCCGGGAGACTCCCGAATTTCAGGGCCCCTCCTGAAAATCTCCCGGGGCAACCATTCTCCCGATTTCCACCCGGACAACATTATTGGGGGCTTGCCTTAAAGGCACAGCCTTTAGCGTCCTCTACAACCTGTCGTCACGTCCGCTTTTCCTCCATACAAACAGCGTGCCGGCCCAGTCACATAATATATGCGGTTTTTACACACACATACACTACCGTTCAAAAGTTTGGGGTCACATTGAAATGTCCTTATTTTTGAAGGAAAAGCACTGTACTTTTCAATGAAGATAACTTTAAACTAGTCTTAACTTTAAAGAAATACACTCTATACATTGCTAATGTGGTAAATGACTATTCTAGCTGCAAATGTCTGGTTTTTGGTGCAATATCTACATAGGTGTATAGAGGCCCATTTCCAGCAACTATCACTCCAGTGTTCTAATGGTACAATGTGTTTGCTCATTGGCTCAGAAGGCTAATTGATGATTAGAAAACCCTTGTGCAATCATGTTCACACATCTGAAAACAGTTTAGCTCGTTACAGAAGCTACAAAACTGACCTTCCTTTGAGCAGATCGAGTTTCTGGAGCATCACATTTGTGGGGTCAATTAAACGCTCAAAATGGCCAGAAAAAGGGAACTTTCATCTGAAACTCCACAGTCTATTTTTGTTCTTAGAAATGAAGGCTATTCCACACAATTGTTTGGGTGACCCCAAACTTTTGAACGGTAGTGTAAGTGAATGCAATGCATACTTGATCAACAGCCATACAGGTCACACTGAGGGTAGCCGTATAAACAACTTTAACACTGTTAGAAATATGTGCCACACTGTGAACCCACACCAAACAAGAATGTCAAACACATTTCGGGAGAACATCCGCACCGTAACACAACATAAACACGACAGAACAAATACCCAGAACCCCTTGCAGCACTAACTCTTCCGGGACGCTACAATATACACCCCCCGCTACCACCAAACCCTGACCCCCCCCCCCCCCCAACCCCGCCCACCTCTTATTTTGGAAAACCTTGTTTTTGATTGATTGATTGAAACTTGTATTATAGTAGATTGCACAGTACAGTACATATTCCGTACAATTGACCACCGAATGGTAACACCCGAGTAAGTTTTTCAACTTGTTTAAGTCGGGGTCCACTTTAATCAATTCATGGTAAAGTTACATTGTTTAATGCATCCAGCGGGGCATCACAACAAAATTAGGCACAATAAAGTGTTAATTCCACGACTGTATATATCGGTATCGGTTGATATCGGAATCGGTAATCAAGAGTTGGACAATATCGGAATATCGGATATCGGCAAAAAAGCCATTATCGGACATCCCTACTGAATATATTTCCTATCGTAATACTAAAAGAGGAAACCGTTTAGTGCAGATGCAAATGACGTCATAGAACGCAGAGTTTTAATGTCTCTAAGTCAGTATTATTGTAACCGCATTTAAAGGGGAACTGCACTTTTTGGGGGAATTTTGCCTAAGGTTCACAATCATTATGAAAGACATGACTACAGATGGCTTTTTTAATGCATTCTAAATATTAAATAAATAAATAAAAGTCGCTTACAGTGGAGTCAATGGGAGCTCCACTATTTCGGCCATAAAATCCAATAAGTAACCATTCAAAAATCAACAACGCTCCATTTACATTTTGTGACTTGAATGTTAACCAAGTATTAGTGATATTGTTATTACAAGCGCTAACGCAGACAAACTATTTATAGCGGTGCCATGATCACTACCGCGTGTGCTTATGTTTACATCGTCGAGTGGTCTGCTGATTCCTCGCTTCATTGCTCCCTGGAAGTTGTTTGTAGAGCATAAATCATGCATCTCACCTGGACAGAAGAAGTCTGAGTAGGTTCTCCGAAAAGTTGGTACACTTTGACAGCCATTTAGGACCCGAAAAGGGCCAGAACGACACGAAAATGTCACGTCTGTTGATTATGTTTTTGTTTGGCCATGTGCTGTTTGTTTTTTGGACTCTTTTTAGTTCCTGTTTGCACTTCCTTGTTTGTTTGTTACCTTGACAACCATTAGTGTCACCTGTTTCACGTCTTGGACTCATGCACCTTTTGCTAATTATGTTCTCCTGTCTCTGATTAGTGTTCGGCCATTCACCTGCTACCCGAGCACTAATCAGAGGCAGTATTTAAGTTTGCCTTTGCCTGTCAGTCGGCCTGGCGTCATTATTTGCTTCATGCAACCTGCTACGGAAGTTTTGTTTCATGCCAAAGTTTTGTGAGTATTACTTGTCTCAAGTCCATGCTAAATGTTAGCTTCTTTGTTTCCTGCGCTAAGTTTTGTGCTTTAGCTCCAAGTGCGATAAGCGCCTTGTGCCTTCGCTTTGTGTTCCTTTTTTGTTTGTACCTCTTTGAGTTTTGGGTAATTAAATCATGTTTTTACCTGCACTCCTTGTCCGGTGTAGTCCATTCTGCATCCTGGGAGAACAACCCGTAGTGAGCTGCGACCCTCCCCGTGACAGAAAAGTAAAAACGTTTTTTTTTTAAATAATGCGCCGCAAATGCTTAAAATATGCAAAATACATAAACGCTGCTGCTCACTGCTCCCCTCACCTCCCAGGGGGTGGAACAAGGGGTCGAATGCAGAGGGTAATTTCCCCACACCTAGTGTGTGTGTGGCTATCAGTGGTACTTTAACTTTAACTTTAGTTACCGTGTATTAGTGACTTTGATTTGCGTAAACAAGTGTATGTAATTAAAGAGGATATGGGACTAGTTTAAAAATGGTGTTGATATTATTAAACTGTCAATAGCACTCACAATAAATATCTTGACTACGTGAATACGTGTGATCTGTCAGTGTGGACAAACAGCTCATTGGCGTCATGATACAGACACACAAAACTCATAAATGAATACTAGCTATAATAATAATAATAATAATAATAATCATACACATTTTATTTGATTTGGCCATGACTCATCGTGACATGGCAATAACAGCCCCACCCCCCCAGCAATCATCTGTCCACCGCTGTACGTCCTCCCTGAGGGTCTGCACTCACTCAGGTCCCTCTTTAATCTGCCTCAGACCTTGGATTAAGGATTAGGCAGATTGGAAGCTCGAGGGCTCGCCTTGGACTCAAGCATTCGTCTGCATTCAAGGAACCGCACATAAGACGAAGAAGAAGAAGAAGAAGAAGAAGCGATAGCCCCACTAATGCTGGCAAAGCTGCCCTCACGCCTGCTCTTACCAACATATTCATTATTAAATATGGTTGTTGTTAGGATGGACAGAGTTTTAATGTGACAAATATAACACCACCTCTTGATGTTTTCTTTGGCTTTTGCGAGCACTATTTTTGCGTTTTATTTGGCACGTGTCAGAAGGACGTGCAAACTGACAGTTCCACATTTTTGGACTGTCAGAAACGATAAATAGTAGATATATCGTCCATTAGGCCAGTGGTTCTCAACCTTTTTTCAGTGATGTACCCCCTGTGAACATTTTTTTAATTCAAGTACCCCCTAATCAGAGCAAAGCATTTTTGGTTGAAAAAAAGAGATAAAGAAGTAAAATGCAGCACTATGTCATCAGTTTCTGATTTATTAAATTGTATAACTAATTTGTAGTGGTCTTTCTTGAACTATTTGGAAAAAAAGATATAAAAATTACTAAAAACTTGTTGAAAAATAAACAAGAGATTCAATTATAAATAAAGATTTCTACACATAGAAGTAATCATCAACTTAAAGTGCCCTCTTTGGGGATTGTAATAGAGATCCATCTGGATTCATGAACTTAATTCTAAACATTTCTTCACAAAAAAATAAATCTTTAACGTCAATATTTATGGAACATGTCCACACAAAATCTAGCTGTCAACACTGAATGTTGCATTGTTGCATTTCTTTTCACAGTTCTTTTTGACGGACATTTTAGTGAGAAACCTGAGTTTGTGCTTCACTGAGTTTATGAACTTCAATTCATATTTTGTTGAAGTATTATTCAATAAATATGTTTATAAAGGATTTTTGAATTGTTGCTATTTTTAGAATATTTAAACAAAATCTCACGTACCCCTTGGCATACCTTCAAGTACCCCCAGGGGTACGCGTACCCCCATTTGAGAACCACTGCATTAGGCCACATTATTGTATGATTTTATAGCAGCTACATGACTTAAAAGTACTGATTAAAGTGAATTGATGTGATTTGGGGTCATTTCTTTTAATGATGTTAGTTTTTTCACATCGAATATATATTATTAAAATATTTATTTTATGGGCAAAAAAATATTTTGGAAGTGCAGGCTCTCACCAATGAGCGCACTTTTGGCGGTAAAAGCAAAAAAAAAAAAAAAAAAGAAGTGGTTTTATTGTACAAAACCAGTGAAATTGTGTAAATCATTAAAAAAACAGAATACAATGATTTGCAAATCCTTTTCAACCTATATTCAATTGAATAGACTGCTAAGATAAGATACTTAACGTTCCAACTGGTAAACGTTATTTTTTGCAAATATTAGCTCATTTGGAATTTGATGCCTGCAACATGTTTCAAAAAAGTTGGCACAAGAGGCAAAAAAGACTGAGAAAGTTAAAGAATGCTCATCAAACACTTATTTGGAACATCCCACAGGTGAACAGGCTAGTTGGGAACAGGTGGGTGCCATGATTGGATATAAAAGCAGCTTCACAAACCAGGATGGGGCGAGGGTCACCGCTTTGTGAACAAATGCGTGAGCAAATTGTTCAAGAACAACATTTCTCAACCAGCTATTGCGAGGAATTCAGGGATTTCACCATCTATCATCCGTAATATCATCAAAAGGTTCAGAGAGTCACTGCATGTAAGCGGCAAGGCCGAAAACCAACATTGAATGCCCCTGACCTTCGATCCCTCAGGCGGTACTGCATCAAAAAACCAACAGCAGTGTGTAAAGGATATCACCACATTGGGCTCAGGAACACTTCAGTAAACCACTGTCAGTAAATACAGTTTGTCGCTACATCAGTAAATGCAAGTTAAAACTCTACTATGCAAAGCGAAAGCCATTTATCAACAACACCCAGAAAACGCCGCCGGCTTCGCTGGGCCCGAGCTCATCTAAGATGGACTGATGCCAAGTGGAAAAGTGTTCCGTGGTCTGACGAGTCCACATTTCAAATTGTTTTTGGAAACTGTGGACGTCGTGTCCTCCGGAACAAAGAGGAAAAGAACCATCCGGATTGTTATAGGCGCAAAGTTCAAAAGCCAGCATCTGTGATGGTATGGGGGTGTATTAGTGCCCAAGGCATGAGTAACTTACACATGGGGACGTGGGGTTGGGGGGGTTGGCGGTAGCGGGGGTGTATATTGTAGCGTCCCGGAAGAGTTAGTGCTGATAATATCGGCAGGCCGATATTATCGGACATCTCTAGTATTAACTGCACAACAAATAAACTGTTTAAGTATTACAGAATTGAATAACATAAATAAAAATATTCTTTGTACGTAAAATAAATTACATAGCTGTGCGAATAATACAACATGTATCAAACTCAGCTAAAAAAACATTTGCAGGCAGGCACTTTGTAATTTCCCTTTCTGGTTCAATGACCCGCCCTATCTTGCCTCTGATTGGCCTGTCCCTAACCAATCGTGACTCATCATAGTGAACAACCAACCAATCATGGATGTTGTTACACTGCCGTTCAAAAGTTTGGGGTCACATTGAAATGTCCTTATTTTGAAGGAAAAGCACTGTACTTTTCAATGAAGATAAATTTAAACTAGTCTTAACTTTAAAGAAATACACTCTATACATTGCTAATGTGGTAAACGACTATTCTAGCTGCAAATGTCTGGTTTTTGGTGCAATATCTACATAGGTGTATAGAGGCCCATTTCCAGCAACTATCACTCCAGTGTTCTAATGGTACAATGTGTTTGCTCATTGGCTCAGAAGGCTAATTGATGATTAGAAAACCCTTGTGCAATCATGTTCACACATCTGAAAACAGTTTAGCTCGTTACAGAAGCTACAAAACTGACCTTCCTTTGAGCAGATTGAGTTTCTGGAGCATCACATTTGTGGTGTCAATTAAACGTTCAAAATGGCCAGAAAAAGAGAACTTTTATCTGAAACTCGACAGTCTATTCTTGTTCTTAGAAATGAAGGCTATTCCACAAAATTGTTTGGGTGACCCCAAACTTTTGAACGGTAGTGTATACGTGCAAGCACGTCTTGGAAGGAGGAAAAGGAGGGGTTTAGTAGCCCATGGAGGGGAAGAAAAAGGAACACGAAAAATAAGCGGCGTTTGGTAATTTTAACGTAAAAAGTTAATTATACCGATATTACGATATTTTCTTAAATCATATCTTGTTTAAAAATATATCGATAAATCTTACAAACTCGATACATCGCCCAGCCCTAATGGAATGTAGTTAATCATAGACCTGGCACCCAATGTTATTTTTTTAAAAAGGTACTGTTTGTGAATCAAGAATCGCCACCTGCAAGAATTGAAGAAAATTGAACCTCATTCACAGCCCGAGTAAACACCTCAGCATGAAGGCTCCCATCTTCGCCATTTGTTCGAAGATGAAAGTTTCAAAACGACAACAAACAAAACGCATTAGCGGATACCCCCGTAAAATCAAACGAAGGTTGACATTCTCTCTTAAGTGGAGACGCTGTTTGCTTTCTCACCGCCTTGCACCAGGAAGAAGTCCAGCTGAGCGTGAAAATGTTGCGAGTAGCGAAAGTGGCGCTAAAAGCAGACATTACAACGTCAGAAGCAGCAAAAGCTGTTATTATTACTGTTGCCGATCGTTTTTTAGCGTGCCTGCAATTGTGCAGGACGTCATAACAAAAAGACCACGCGGCAATTATTACAGAGCGTGGGCGCAATCACAGTCACACTTTTGTTTTTGTTTTTTAAAGGCCACCGGCAACACGCGGCCATCATTTTAATGCACAACAGGACAAAAATGTCTTATCTTTTTTTTTATTACACTTTGAGATCCAATATAAATGGTTGTACTTTTCAGCACTGCGTCATACTGAGAGCTGTTGTATCATATGCATCCTGTTTTGGATCGTGTGGTGTTCGGGTCTGTGGGACCCGTTTTCATTTTTTATTAAAAGAAAAATGATACAATTAATTAATTTTTCGAACTGAGACTCACTGACTTTGGCTCATTTTCTGTGAAGAACATATATCAGAATACATATTTAATGACCACACACCATACACCCTCTCTTTAAGAAGGGGAACCGGAGGGTGTGTTCCAACTATCATGGGATCACACTCCTCAGCCTTCCCGGTAAGGTTTATTCAGGTGAACCTCGGATTCAGGAGGAACAGTGTGGTTTTCGTCCTAGTCGTGGAACTGTGGACCAGCTCTATACTCTCGGCAGGGTCCTTGAGGGCGCATGGGAGTTTGCCCAACCAGTCTACATGTGCTTTGTGGACTTGGAGAAGGCATTGGACCGTGTCCCTCGGGAAGTCCTGTGGGGAGTGCTCATAGAGTATGGGGTATCGGACTGTCTGATTGTGGCGGTCCGCTCCCTGTATGATCAGTGCCAGAGCTTGGTCCGCATTGCCGGTAGTAAGTCGGACACGTTTCCAGTGAGGGTTGGACTCCGCCAAGGCTGCCCTTTGTTACCCATTCTGTTCATAACTTTTATGGACAGAATTTGTAGGCACAGTCAGGGCGTAGAGCGGATCCGGTTTGGTGGCTGCAGTATTAAATCTCTGCTTTTTGCAGATGATGTGGTCCTGATGGCTTCATCTGGCCAGGATCTTCAGCTCTCACTGGATCGGTTCGCAGCCGAGTGTGAAGTGACTGGGATGAGAATCAGCACCTCCAAGTCCGAGTCCAT
Source organism: Entelurus aequoreus (assembly GCF_033978785.1). Lineage (NCBI taxonomy): Eukaryota > Metazoa > Chordata > Actinopteri > Syngnathiformes > Syngnathidae > Entelurus > Entelurus aequoreus. Next base: position 51,630,901 of record NC_084747.1, on the reverse strand, counting down.
GGTTCTCGCCCGGAAAAGGGTGGAGTGCCATCTCCGGGTTGGGGAGGAGACCCTGCCCCAAGTGGAAGAGTTCAAGTACCTAGGAGTCTTGTTCACGAGTGAGGGAAGAGTGGATCGTGAGATCGACAGGCGGATCGGTGCGGCGTCTTCAGTAATGCGGACGCTGTATCGATCCGTTGTGGTGAAGAAGGAGCTGAGCCGGAAGGCAAAGCTCTCAATTTACCGGTCGATCTACATTCCCATCCTCACCTATGGTCATGAGCTTTGGGTTATGACCGAAAGGACAAGATCACGGGTACAAGCGGCCGAAATGAGTTTCCTCCGCCGGGTGGCGGGGCTCTCCCTTAGAGATAGGGTGAGAAGCTCTGTCATCCGAGGGGGAGCTCAAAGTAAAGCCGCTGCTCCTCCACATGGAGAGGAGCCAGATGAGGTGGTTTGGGCATCTGGTCAGGATGCCACCCGAACGCCTCCCTAGGGAGGTGTTTAGGGCACGTCCGACCGGCAGGAGGCCACGGGGAAGACCCAGGACACATTGGGAAGACTATGTCTTCCGGCTGGCCTGGGAACGCCTCGGGATCCCCCGGGAAGAGCTGGACGAAGTGGCTGGGGAGAGGGAAGTCTGGGCTTCCCTGCTTAGGCTGCTGCCCCCGCAACCCGACCTCGGAAAAGCAGAAGAAGATAGATGGATGGATGGATGGATGGATGGATGGATGGATGGATGGATGGATGGATGGATGGATGGATGGATGGATGGATGGTTTGTACCGACTCACTGCTGGCCTTTGCAAAGTGATTACACTCTCCATTTGTGTGTTGTGATAATTGAAAAAAATAAAAAATAAAAAAAGCGCATCATTCCATAATTGTAGCACACCAGCACCATTAACTAGGACCAAATGCTGGCCTATCTGTCTTCTCTTGTTGTGCCATGAATTTCCAACAGTTGGATGCAGCTCCTTGTGTGTTCTGTGCTCTTCTTGTGTCGTTGCTAGTTTGAAAAAAAATACAAAAAATAAATGGTGTATGGTTTGAGGATAAGAGGAAGGTTTGGACATGCATCATGTTATCTAGTAGTTATTAAATAAGCTCTGCTTCTTCCTACTCCTTTTCGAACATGTTGAAAAGAGAAACTGGAAATTGTGATGTATCATGTTGTAAGCTTGCATGTTCGAAATAAACTCAAACTCAAACTCAAACTTTACATGTTTTCATCATATTTCACTCTGACACGTCCAGTCTGCAACGTGCCTCCATTGCACCTGGCTGCTGTTAAATAGTTATAGATTCTCCTCTCAATCAAGCGCCTGGACTCAAATGAAGTCCTCTGAAGTGAGCCATAAAATTAAATCCCTTTATAGCTTCTTTTTTTTTTTTTTTTTTTTGCTGCTGCACTTTTTTGCTTGTGCGCTTAAACCCAGGAGATAAAGAAGTGAGGCTTGATGGACGTGTGCTGGTGATGGCGGCAGACGTCGAGAGAAGGGAAAGAGAGGGAGAGAGAGAGAGAGAGAGAGAACGAGGTAGATCCTCGCCCGAAGCCAAGCTATTTGAAGTGATGCAGGACCTTCTCAAGGGTACTTCTGGCACAAAGCTCTTGTCGTATTCTTGCATCGGGTGCGGCTGGGAGTCCACACAACACTTTCTTCATGCTAAAGAAATGGGATTTACCTCCTGAAGGTTGCAACAACAATGCAAGGCATTGGAAGTAACAACGGAGGAGAACGAGGAGCTCCTGGTTTTACCGCACGCATTTTATCCAAGAGGAGACTGAGGGCAAAGTGGAGGCCTATGGTGACAACCTGACTGTTATCAGGGTTGTACGGTATACCGGTATGAGTATAGTTATATATAGCAGTGGTCCCCAACCTTTTTGTAGCTGCGGACCGGTCAACGCTTGAAAATTTGTCCCACGGACCGGGGTTGTTTTTTTTTGTTTGTTTTTTTTTTTATTGTTTTTTTTTTCATAAAGAAATACAATCATGTGTGCTTATGGACGGTATCAATGCAGACTGTATTGATCTGTATTGATATATAATCTATATATTGTGTTTTTTATGTTGATTTAATTTTTAAAAAAAAATAAAAATTGTATTTTTTTCTTTTTTTTTCTTTTCTTTTTTTTTTTTATTTCTTGTGCGGCCCGGTACCAATCGGTGGTTGGGGACCACTGATATATAGCATAGGCAGCACACAATCACGGAGTACTTACAAGCAGACACAGTGTGTAGACCAGGGGTCCCCAAACTTTTTAACTCCGGGGCCGCATTGGGGTAAAACAATTTGGCTGGGGGCCGCGCTATATATATATATATATATATATATATATATATATATATATATATATATATATATATATATATATATATATATATATATATATATATATATATACATACATACATATATATATATATATATATATATATATATATATATATATATATATATATATATATATATATATATATATACAATATATATATATATATTATATGTAAATGTGTGTGTGTATATATGTATATGTAAATGTGTGTGTGTGTATATATGTATATGTAAATGTGTATATATATTTATATATATGTATATATATTTATATATATGTATATGTGTATATGTGTGTGTGTGTATATATATATATATATATATATATATATATATATATATATATATATGTATATATATATATGTATGTATGTATATATATATATATATATATATATATATATATATATATATATATATATATATATATATATATATATATTAAGGCTGCAGCTAACGATTATTTTTCTATCGATTAATCTATAGATTATTTTTTCGATTAATCGGTTAATCTATAGATTATTTTTTTCGATTAATCTATAGATTATTTTTCCTTTTACCGATTATTTTTTTATTCAAAATGAAGATGAAAAAATAAATGTAGGCCCGTTTTTTCAAAAGGCATGGCTTTTATTTACAAAAAAAAAGAAGTATGGACCCAGTCAACATTGACAACAACATGACTAAATATTCTGTAACAATGTAAACATTTAAAACTTTTAAAATTTAACAAAATTAAAAGTAGCTTATTTGCTTTTTAATGTGCAAATATAAGAGTCAACATCCAGTGCAAATCTTAATATTCTGCAATAGTATAAGCATTTCAAAAGTAAAAGTATTGCTTATTTTGCTTTAAAATGTGCAAAAATAAAGATAAACATCCAATACAAAAAAGTGCAAAACGAAATATTCTGTAACAACAGTGTAAACATTTCAACAAAAGTGAAAGTATTGCTTATTTGCTAAAATGTGCAAAAATAAAGATAAACATCCAATACAAAAAAGTGCCAATCTAAATATTCTGGAGCACTGTAAACATTAAGTATTGCTTTTAAAATGTGCAAAATAAACATCCAGTCCAACACAGTACACAATAACCAATTCTACTCATTCCAGTGAGTGTCTAACAGTTGTAATGAAGAAAGGTTAGCATGTCTACATGCTTTGGTTCTTTTCTTATTTACAATATTCCCAGCAGCTGAAAATAGGCGCTCAGAAGGGGTCGATGTGGCTGGAACTGAGAGCTAATTAGCCTTCACCTCAAGCCAGGATTGCGAGTGAGCTGAGCTGCAGTTTAAGTTTCTAGAAGGTCAACGGGCTCATAGTGATGTTACTAGTAGTTGACTGGGAGGTGTTTATTATCATTTGGGGAGAGTCCGCTGCCTGATGCTCACCTGCTAAACACCTATCTGCTCCACCCTGAAGCGCTGACTACATGCGCTCTGAATACACACTGCTGATTGGCTGATAATGCTTCGTGTGTACCAATCAGATGGTTGTGTGGGTGGGACAATGCTGCGTGTGTACCAATCAGATGGTTGTGTGGGTGGGACAATGCTGCGTGTGTACCAATCAGATGGTTGTGTGGGTGGGACAATGCTGCGTGCTGAGACCGAGGCAGACGGAGCAAAGCAGCTTGCTAAGACTTTAGCTTAGAAACTCGTTCGGTACACCCCCGTACCGAACCGAAAGCCCCGTACCGAAACGGTTCAATACAAAACACGTACCGTTACACCCCTAGCAGATACAAATGACACATTCATGTTTTTGTGTAGTGATGACAACGTATGCTCGCGCGGACGATTGACTAGTTGATGGTTTTCTTTCAAATGTTCGTTCATAGCCGTTGTGCTGCTATGATAGGCCATTTCCGCTCGACACAGTGTGCATACAACAACATTATTAGGCCGTTTATTGAAATACTCCCACACTTTTGACCACTTTTGGCATGCTTTTCCCCCCTCGCTCGCACCGCTCGCATCGTCTTCTTTGATCGTCTGCTTTGCGCTTCGCCATGACGGTAGTGTGACGTCATTATGCGACGCGTCGACGCGCAAAAACGGCGTCGACGTATTTACGTAACCGATGACGTCGACTACGTCGACGCGTCGTTTCAGCCTTAATATATATATATATATATATATATATATATATATATATATATATATATATATATATATATATATATATATATATATATATATATATATTGATTGATATATTTTTATTTCAAATATGCATAAAAACAAGAGCAAGCCTGATCCAATACAGTGCTATAGCCTTAACAGCCATTATAACAAAATGAAAAACAATGGAGAATAAAAAACAAAAACAAATGAGCATTGGACTTTCTTTTTCTTTTCTTTTTTTTTCCTTCTTTTTTTTTTTACATATTTGAAAAGGAGTGAGAAGAAGTTTACACTTATTTAATCCCACCCCTTTTCTTTAAATCATAAATTACTCTGGGCTAGAACTACCTGTTCACTCAATGTACAAACTCAAAGAACTTGTATATACTGTACATACATCATAGATATATACATACATATGCACACTACACACATACATAGCCACCTCATTACCACTAGTGTTCATGGAAATGGTATCATGCCACCACAACAACACCACTGCCTCAATGGGCAGCCCCACACTCTTCTGTAACACAAACAACCCAATATCAAAGCCCTTCTTCATCTCTGTACCTCTGGAATACCATGTACTTATACTTCTTTTTAAACTGGTTTATGTTTGGACATTGCTTTAACTCATCATTCAAACCATTCCATAATTTCCCTCCACAAATTGAAATACAAAAACTTTTAATGGTCGTTCTATAACTAAGCATTTTGAAATTTAAATTCCCCCTTAAATTATAACCGCCCTCTCGTGTGCTGAACAATTTTTGAATGCTTCCTGGGAGTTTATTTATTTTGGCTTTATACATTATTTGTGCAGTTTGATACAAAATAATATCATTAAATTTCAATATTTTTGACTGTAAGAATAGTGAGTGAGTATGGTCCAGATATCCAACCTTGTTGATGATCCGTACAGCTCTTTTCTGAAGTATAGTCATTGAATTTAATGAGCTTTTATAATTATTCCCCCAGACTTCCACACAGTAGGTTAAATATGGTAAAACTAATGAACAGTAAAGAATGTGGAGTGATTTGTGATCCAGAACCTGCTTTGCTTTATTTATTACTGAGATGCTTCTTGACAGCTTAGATTGTACATGTTTTATATGTGATTTCCAGTTAATTTGATCGTCAATTGTAATTCCAAGGAATTTTATTTCAAAAACCCTTTCAATATCCACTCCATCTATTTGTATCTGCACCCTTGTTTCACGTGTCCTCTTTCCAAACAGTATTAACTTAGTCTTAGTCAGGTTTAATGACAATTTATTATAGTCAAACCAAGTTTTTAGTTCACTCATTTCTTCCATAATGACTTCCTGCAACTGATTTAAGTCATGCCCTGAACAAAAAATATCAGTGTCATCAGCAAATAACACTAATTTCAATAATGTAGACACTTTACATATATCATTGATATACAGGATGAACAGTTTTGGCCCCAACACTGACCCCTGGGGGACACCACAAGCAATATCCAAACATGATGAACAGCAATCCCCCAACTTCACAAACTGTTGTCTCTTATTTAAGTAGCTTTTAAGCCAATCCAATACAACTCCCCTGATTCCATACTTTTCCATTTTATTGATTAATATATCATGGTTAATTGTGTCAAATGCTTTTTTTAGATCAATAAATATTCCCATTGCATATTGTTTCTTTTCTATGGCATTTGTGATTTCCTCTATTGTTTCAACTATTGCCATTGATGTAGATCTGTTTGATCTAAACCCATATTGACAGTCAGAGAGTAATTTATGCTTTTCTATAAATGCATCTAACCTGTTATTGAATAGTTTTTCTAATATTTTAGAGAATTGTGGAAGTAAAGAGACGGGTCTATAGTTTGTGAAGTGGTGTTTGCTCCCAGTTTTAAACAGAGGTATAACTTTAGCTATTTTCATTTCATTTGGAAATGCGCCGGTTTGAAATGACAAATTACAGATATATGTTAATGGTTTTGATATCCCTGTAATGACCTTTTTCACCAATGCCATACTAATGTCATTGGAGTCAGTGGACATTTTGTTCTTACATTTGTTTACAATATCCAACACTTCTTCTTCACCCACTGCATTTAAAAACATAGAATTGGGATTTCTCTCCAACAATCCCTCCATATTTTTACCAGTTGTCCGTGGATCTGGGATTTTTTCTGCAAGTTCAGGTCCAATACTTACAAAGAATTTATTGAAGGCATTAGCCACATCTTCAATATTATCATTTTCTTTACCATCATTTGTGAAATACGTTGGATAGTTATTTGAAGAGGTACTGTTTCTTATAATACTGTTTAATAAATTCCATATTCCTTTGATATTGTTTTTATTATCATCTAGTAATTTCTTATAATAATCTCTCTTATTTGACCTTATAATATGAGTTAATTTGTTTTTATATTTTTTATATTTATTTTCTGCTTCTTTTGTTTTCAATCTTATAAATTCCCTGTAAAGAGTGTTTTTCTTTTTGCAAGCATTTTGCAATCCCTTTGTGATCCAAGGACAATTGTTATATTTTCTTCTACTGGTGCATTCTTTTATTGGGCAATTTTTATCATATAATGACCTAAATATTCTCAAGAATATATTGTAAGCACTATTAACATCACCATTTTCATAAATTACATCCCAATTCTGCTCCAGTAAATCATGTTTAAATGAACTAATGGATTCCTCTGATCTCGTTCTTCTGTGTTGGGTTGGCTTTTCTAGTTTTTTTGTCCTGTAGTTTCCATTAAATATCAGAAAAACTGGGAGGTGGTCAGTGATATCTTTGATCAATAGCCCACTTACGGTCTTATTCTCAATATCATTAGTGAATATGTTGTCGATTAGAGTGGCAGAGTGAGACGTAATTCGACTGGGTCTGGTGATTTTGGGATATAGACTCATACTGTACATTGTGTCAATGAAATTATCTATATATTTAGTTTTACTGGGATTTAACATGTCAATATTAAAGTCTCCACAAATGAAGACAGCTTTACTAACGTTACTCTCCTTTGAAAACAGGCATTCCATCCAATCTGTAAAACGTTCTAAGCTTGTACCTGGCGATCTGTATACACAACTAATAATGACATTTCTACTTTTTTCCATACAAATTTCAATTGTTAGACATTCAAGTAGGTTATCAACCACAGTTGTCATATCATCCAGACGTTTGAATCTCAAGGTGTTATCCACATAGATTGCCACCCCTCCACCCCCCTTGTTTTGTCTATTCATATTAATAAAATCATAACCATCCAGTTCAAAATCTGTCACTTTTTCACTGTTAATCCAAGTTTCAGATACTGCAATTATGTTAAATGGTTGTGAAAAGGTGTGTAAATAGTCCTTGAAATTCCTGTTTAGGCTTCTACTATTGAAATGGATAATGGACAATTTGCCTTTAGTAATAATATTCTGGTTGTACTGTTCATTGGTGTAGTAGCAGCAGTTCTCATTGATATTGAGGAGGAAATTATTGTCCGGGTCTATATCATGTTCCAAGTCTTGTAGGTGGTGCTCAGTGTATTGAGATGCTTTCAACTGGACATTGTCATATTCACTTACCAACTGAATTATGTGGCTAGTGTCATCTTGCGTATTGTCAATGTGTGTCATGATTGTGTTTCATCGCTTTTACCTTACATTCCAGTTCATACGTCATATTCGTTCAGATCTTCGATGTTTCTAATCAACAGCACTTTGGCGTTCTCCGGAGTGCCGTTGAGTTTGATGAATACTTTACAGTTCGCAGTCCAAGTTTGTAGAATTTTCTTCTCTCTCCTCATTTGGCGTGCTTTTCGGGCTATATCAGCATTTCGTTTGGTCAAATGGTCGTTCATGTATACGTTTGTTCCTTTTAGCTTCCTTCCCTGTTTTAGCAACGCCATCTTGTGCTTTCTGTTGACAAATCTCAGAACTACGCTCGGCTTGTCGTTTGTTCCTCTCCTGGGCAAAAAGGTGACATGCTTCGATGCTGTTACAGTCCAGTTGTATGTCCTTGGACTGCATGAAGACCGCCACCTGTCGCTCCATCGAAATAACATCCAACTCCGCCGGCTCCCCTCCATTCGCTGGGGCTACTTGATGCTAAGTCCGGTGATGATCACATCATTGATCCTTGTGTACTGCTCAATATCAGCAACTCTGTTCTCCACAATTGCGATTTTCTTGTCTTTCTCCAAATTGTCAGCCCTCATCTGATCCAGCTGCACAACAAGGGACATGATGGTTTTCTGCTGCTCCTTGATCGTAGCAACTTCCTCGATCAGAGTGTCGATTGACTTTTTAAGTTCGCAATAATCAGCCTTGGGCGCCATCTCGTCTTTGTAACAGCGCACCGGCTAGTTACTCCAGACATTCACTTGTTAAATTAATTGCAAACTTTCTCCTTACATTATTAAACTTAAATGTTTGGAGTAAAATTCGCGAGCGCCGGTTCAGCTACCGGAACAGGAAGTTGTTGGATCTATATATATATATATATATATATATATATATATATATATATATATATATATATATATATATATATATATATATATATATATATATATATATATATATACAGGTAAAAGCCAGTAAATTAGAATATTTTGAAAAACTGCAGCAGGAAGCATGAAGTGCTCTAAAACTTGCTGGTAGACGGCTGCGTTGACCCTGGATCTCAGGAAACAGAGTGGACCGACACCAGCAGATGACATGGCACCCCAAACCATCACTGATGGTGGAAACTTTACACTAGACTTCAGGCAATGTGGATCCTGTGCCTCTCCTGTCTGCCTCCAGACTCTGGGACCTCGATTTCCAAAGGAAATGCAAAATTTGCTTTCGTCAGAAAACATGACTTTGGACCACTCAGCAGCAGTCCAGCTCTTTTTTCCAGGGTCAACGCAGCCGTCTACCAGCAAGTTTTAGAGCACTTCATGCTTCCTGCTGCTGACCTGCTCTATGGAGATGGAGATTTCAAGTTCCAACAGGACTTGGCGCCTGCACACAGCGCAAAATCTACCCGTGCCTGGTTTACGGACCATGGTATTTCTGTTCTAAATTGGCCCGCCAACTCCCCTGACCTTAGCCCCATAGAAAATCTGTGGGGTATTGTGAAAAGGAAGATGCAGAATGCCAGACCCAAAAACGCAGAAGAGTTGAAGGCCACTATCAGAGCAACCTGGGCTCTCATAACACCTGAGCAGTGCCAGAAACTCATCGACTCCATGCCACGCCGCATTAACGCAGTAATTGAGGCAAAAGGAGCTCCAACCAAGTATTGAGTATTGTACATGCTCATATTTTTCATTTTCATACTTTTCAGTTGGCCAACATTTCTAAAAATCCCTTTTTTGTATTAGCCTTAAGTAATATTCTAATTTTGTGACACACGGAATTTTGGATTTTCATTTGTTGCCACTTCAAATCATCAAAATTAAATGAAATAAACATTTGAATGCATCAGTCTGTGTGCAATGAATAAATATAATGTACAAGTTACACCTTTTGAATGCAATTACTGAAATAAATCAAGTTTTTCAAAATATTCTAATTTACTGGCTTTTACCTGTATATATATATGTATTCATACATATATATTCCTAGCGCACTAATTGACTTAAAGAGCGCACTTGCTGCATGTCACGGTAATCGATGGTAAAATGCATTTTTAGACAATATGATTTGCCTGAGTGGCTAGGATACGGTAGAAAATGGACTAGTAAGGACAAATTTAAAAAAATAATAATAATAAAAAAAATAAAAAAATAAATCCAAGAAAAAAAGAAAATTGAACTTGGGACTTCCCGCGGGCCGGATTTTGGACGCTGGGGGGCCGTATCCGGCCCACGGACCGTAGTTTGGGGACCCCTGGTGTAGACAGAAAAGGGAGAACGGACGCATTTTGGCTTAAAAACTAAAGATAAAGGTGAAGTTATAACACTGAAACGCCCTCAGGAAGAGATGCTTTAAGACATGGCTAGCTAGCTAGCGGCTAACGTCTAGCTAGCTACTTCTAAATCTTTAATCCTCGCCTCCACGACGACAAATAAAGTACATTTCTTACAAGTATCATCCCTGCAGGACGAGGAATAGCTAAACATGCTTCACTACACACCGTAGCTCACCGGCGTCAAAATGTAAACAAACGCCATTGGTGGATCTACACCTAACATCCACTGTAATGATACCAAGTGCAGGAGCGTATCTAGTCGATATTACTATGATTACGTCAATATTTTTTGGCATCACAACATCTTTTGTTTTAAAAAAAATCATATTATGTTTATAAACTCAGGAAATATGCCCCAGGACACGTGAGGACTTTGAATATGACCAATGTATGATTCTGTAACTACTTGGTATCGGATTGATACCCATATTTGTGGTATCAATCATCCAAAACTAATGTTAAGTATCAAACAACAGAAGAATAAGTGATTATTACATTTTAACAGAAGTGTAGATAGAACATGTTAAAAGAGAAAGTAAGCAGATGTTAACAGTAAATGAACAAGTAGATTAATAATTCATTTTCTACCACTTGTCCTTAATAATTTTCACATCTACCGAAGTTCTAGTATCCATGCTCTATCTCTAACGCGACTGTTGGCCACATGCAGTGTGCCTCTCGTGCACTAGGGTGGGATTTGGGGTAATTTCCGTTTGTTCAGTTAAAGTTAAAGTTAAAGTACCAATGATTGTCACACACACACTAGGTGTGGACCCATCCCCTTGATCACCCCCTGAGAGGTGAGGGGAGCAGTGGGCAGCAGCGTAGCCGCGCCCGGGAATCATTTTTGGTGATTTAACCCCCAATTCCAACCCTTGATGCTGAGTGCCAAGCAGGGAGGTAATGGGTCAGCTCTGTGGGAATGTAAATAGAGGAAGAGAATTCTACATGCTCATACGATAAAGTTAATAAATCCAACAGATGACTACAACTTGCACTACTATTTGGTATTAGTAATGTTTTATTGTGTTTAGATGACACTTGTGGTTATTATCATCGTCAGAGATGCAGACAAATATCGCCGTTGTTTGATATCATTGACTAATAAATACAAACGACGCAGTGGCTTATTTTAATTTGTTTTATAAGTCAATGGCGTTGTGTAAATTGTTGCGTATGGACATTGAATGCTTATGTTACTCAATAAATTATGATTAACGATGTTGCATGGGGAGGCTTTTTCCTCACTCGAGTGATTGTTTGCCTCTCAATGAATATATTTCAGTCATCACTGAAATATATTCATTGAGAGGCAAACAATACTCCTCAGTGGATTTATCGCTATTTATTATCGTTGTGTACTTATCACGAACAAAATAATTAGTTTTTATTGTGTATTAAAAACATGTTTCAGTGTTAATGTAAACCCCCATTACTTTTTAATAATGACGAATGATGTTATCATGTTTAAATCTACAAGGACCTTGAATTTAGCTTTAACATGTTTTGGTGGAACGAGGTCGCTGGGGTGGGCGGGGCCGGGGCCGGGGGGCGGGGTTAAGGGGGGAGGAGTATATTTATAGCTAGAATTCACTGAATTTCAAGTATTCCATATATATATATATATATATATATATATATATATATATATATATATATATATATATATATATATATATATATATATATATATATATATATATATATATATATATATATATATATATATATATATATAAAATAAATACTTGACTTTCAGGGAATTCTAGCTATAAATTTATATTAAGGCTGCAACTAATGATTAATTTAATAATCGATTAATCTGTCGATTATTACTTCGATTAATCGATTAATAATCGGATAAAAGAGACAAACTACATTTCTATCCTTTCCAGTATTTTATTGAAAAAAACCAGCATAATGGCACCATACTTATTTTGATTATTGTTTCTCAGCTGTTTGTACATGTTGCAGTTTATAAATAAAGGTTTATAAAAAAAAAAAAAATTGCCTCTGCGCATGCGCATAGCATAGATCCAATGAATCGATGACTAAATTAATCGCCAACTATTTTTATAATCGATTTTAATCGGTTTAATCGATTAGTTGTTGCAGCCCTAATATATATATATATATGTATTTTATCATATATATATATATATATATATATATATATATATATATATATATATATATATATATATATATATATATATATATATATATATATATATATATATATATATATATATATATATATATATATATATATATGATAAAATAAATATCTCAATTTCAGTGATTATTTATTTACACGTATACACACAGATAACACTCATCTATTCATTGTTGTATTTGAAAGTGCAATGCTTTGCAGCCAGTAGCACAGCCTTTGAAGGAGCATAGGTATGGGCATTTACAAAGATACAAGGAACTACTATTGTGACACCTTGTGGACACATTTAGAACAGTGGTTTCTTTCATTCAAAACTTTCAGGTAAATTTTTAGCAAACTCATCCCGCGGGCCGGACAAAACCTGTACGTTTGACACCCCTGATTTAGACAAAAGAAAATTGACACATCTCCGACCATAATTCTGACCCAGTAGGGATGTTTACCAGCCCAGCACTACCGCTAATATCTGAAAAAATGTGCCATGATATTCTTAGCAGTGACGATGCAGGAAGCGACTGGTAAAAATGACATGCTTTTGACTGCTTTTGCCCACCTGAACATGCTGACGCCATGTCACATGTCCAAAGTGTCTTTTTTTAGAGCATCCTGACACGTATTAAACAGGTAGTTTTTTACTTCATCACACACTTTAAAAATATTGACTTATGTCAGCTTGTATAACTTTAATTTATATGAATGTTAGCGTAGACAGATGGGATCGATACTATCATTCTCAGTATCGGCTACCCTTGCCCTCCGCTGGCTCGGTCTTCTTCGCCTGTGAATGTAATGTTGTTAAGAGCAGAAAGATGGTGCAGCGAGAACTTTCCCAAAGGTATAATGTTAAAGTAATCTTTAAAAATTAACACAATCTTATTGAAGAGTTTATTTCAGTTGTATGAAAGCTGCTTACAAGTCAAATCATGCAAAAAATTGTTTTTTTAGTGCATGTAAACTTATTGGTGTCTCATATATGCTTTAGTTATAGTGTGTTACAAAGGAGCTGTCCACAAGTGTAGTGCTGAAATCTTAGCACTACAACCCTTCGTGCAAATATATGTTTATAGAAAAATAATGTATCTTATTAACGTCACTATGCATTTTATTTCAATTTACTTCCCCATATAGATTAATTTGGTATCAAAGTCATGGCCCGTGGGCCATATCTGGCCTGCCACATCATTTTATGAGCCTGCGAAAACCTAGAAATAATGTGCATCAATTATTAATTCATGTTTTTTACAAAAGGTATTTTTTAAGAAAATGTATGAATGGCATGAAATCTAATATATTTTTAAAGAAAAAATAATGAGCTGATGCAACGAACATTATATTATATTTTCTTTAACAATTTTTTTTTTGGGGGTGGGGGTGGGGGGGGTTAAAAATAAAAATAAATGCTTAAATATCTGCTTGTCACCTCAAATTATAAGTTTGAAACAAGTTGGGCATCAGTTTGTATGTAAAGAACATACAAAAAATCAAAAGAATAGGCAATTATGTAATGATATTATGAGGTGATTATACATTTATATTCATAAATCATTGACTGTTACAATGTGGCCCTTAATGAAAACTCCTGAATTAAAGCATGCAACTCTCTACTTGGATCTGCTAAAGAGGGTTTTGCACAACATGTCTAAAACATTATTTGGTCTTACATGAAAAAAAACAATGTGTTAATATTTCACTGTAAAAGCTGTGTTAATATTCACAACCACGATAATGAACAGTAGTTCTTCTATAGGACAACAAAAACATACTTGGTCCCAAACATGGGTCGTTTATCAGCAATCAACACCACTGATAATATTGAAAAACTATCAATTTTAACATTGAATCTAGCAATTTGGAAATAAATGTAGTCATACATTATAATAAAAAAAGGAAATGTACTTAAAAAAAAGACACTAATGCAAATATTGTATTTTATTGTTGAGGTGTCAAATTAGTGCATCAAAATGTGTTACCAACTTATGTGAGTTTAATTGAGAAATGTCACCACAATTTGTTTGTTATATTAATTTCAATAATTTTCATTAATTTTTTTCATTTATTTATTTATTTCAGGCAATGGCATAAAAAAATACAAAGCTGACAACACATAATAATATCAATTAATATAGTGCAAAAGGTAATGTATAGTATGTAATGCATGATTGTCCAGTTTTGCCTGAAAGGGAGTGGGAAGAAGATAATTTATTTAATCCCACCCCCAGGCTTTTTATATTTATGTTTGATGTATTACTTTTAGAATAAAATTATATATTATCCTGAACTTTCTCCTTTCTTTGGAGGGGGCTCCAAATAGCAAAATAAAAAAAAATTAAAAAATTAAAAAATAAACATTTTATTAACAATTAAAATACGTAAATAAAAATGTTTGCATAATGTGCATTCTGTACACTCAATTGGAATATTTTCTTTAAAAAACAATCTTACCTATGACGTGACGTATTTGCTACCTGCCGCCTGCTTTGTGTCATGATCGAAAAAGGCTAGTGAAGCAATTTTATCTGATTGAAAATATTTTACGGTGAAATGTGGGACATCCAAGTTATCCGGTGCGACCCATAAAGCGAAAGGAGGAGGAGGAAATAGAGGCTGAAAGCAGAGGCATGCATGTACATTTAGCTAATTAATTTTTAGCGTTAGCAGGCTTCGAATTTTAACTTTTTAATGTCAAGGCAAGTGTTGCCTTAAAGGAGGGCTCATATTTTAAGGCACCAAGGCAAGTTAGAAGTGTATTTTATTTCGAGGCAGGGGCTCCAAAACATGCATACATACATTATATATATATATATATATATATATATATATATATATATATATATATATATATATATATATATATATATATATATATATATATATATATATATATATATATATATATATATATATATATATATATATATATATATATATATACATATATATATATATATATATATATATATATATATATATATATATATATATATATATATATATATATATATATATAAATGACAAAAAGCTGACAAGTTTATATTAATAATGAATTCAAAAAAACTGTTTATATGCATGTATATATATATATATATATATATATATATATATATATATATATATATATATATATATATATATATATATATATATATATATATATATATATATATATATATATATTTCATTATGCCTTCATCTCTATTTTTACATTTTGATACAGGGAGGTGTTTTCTTTATTATTTTTTAAGTTATGTACATTTATATGCACATGCAGATCCATTAAGAGTTTGTGCAGAAATATGTCATAAAGGAATTAACTATACACAATAACAGATTAACAAAATTGTGTGTCACATTAATGCTTTTTAAAGTAATACCTTTGTGACATGAAAAAAACACAAGTAATGTAAAAAAAAAAAACCATGGCGTTTACTTTTTGATATCAAAATAAAACACGGAGCAGTTTGGCTAATGAAGATGAAGTCTAATAAACAAGCTTTGTTCTTCTCCAACAACAAATAAACCAGGAGTTACACCTCTCCCATCGAATACACAATCTGTACAGCCTTCGTTCAATTCAATGAGATGACAAAACATTTGAGCTAGTATTGATGTTATTTGAACACTGATGCAGTTTGCAGTTAAATAAAGTACGAGTGAGCATCCCAGTAAACAAACTAAAGACTTTATAAACAAGTTGTGACAACGTTCATGACACATCACCTGCTGCATATTTCCTCACCTCATTAACTCTCAGTCACAGCAGCTGAAAGACGCTCTATTGAGAAAATAAAAGCAACAATAAATAGTTTTTCTCCTTCTTTGTATACTTTTAGTGGGGGACAAGTGCGTCTTTCTCCAATATTGTCCACACCTGTCTCCATCTAATAGCAGTGCGCTTTTAACCGTACGCCGGGAAGCTAGGGAAAATGACGTTAAACCAAGCGCTTGGCGCTTGGGTCAGTTTACTCCGAGGGGAAATCTCTGCAGCAAAGTCCGTAGAGTTCAGCCGCCATGATTATCAAGCCAAACGACGCTAGTGCGCATGCGCCTGACTTCGTGTTGCCTGTAATGCATTAATAAATGACGGGGGTTTCGGTAATTAAAAAATGACTAACTGTATACCGTTGACCATCACATTCCTCATCCATTAATTAATTAATTAATTTATTAATTTATTTTTATTTTTTTTAAATTTTTTCCTCATCCATTAATAAGTAAAAAGTCAAGGGCGGTCACGGCATTTTCTTACCGCAGATGTTGGTCAATTTTTTAGGGCATTACGGAAAATGACGAGTTTGCCGCAGTTGCCGTGGTTAAATTCCAGCCCTGCGTTAGCATGACTTTTCTTGTATGGGCTGACAGTGTTATGATCTGTCTGTTTAAGTTTTTCGAGTCACTTGTGTTTTCTGTTAGTTTTGGACTCCTTAAGTTCCTGTTTATGCACCTCTGAGTTTGTTACCATGGCTACGTATTAGTTTCACCTGCCTCTTGTGTTCGGGACGCGCACCTGTTTGTAATCAGAGACATTGTTTAAGCCTGCCTTTGCCAGTCAGTCGGTCTGGCTTCTTTGTTTGCATCACGCTACTGTTACGTAAGTTTTGCTTGTCTCCAAGCCCCTGCTAGTGATCTCTAGTCTGTGCTAAGTAGTAGCCTTAGCTTCAGGTGCGATCGGCACCTTGTTCCGTCGGTTTGTTTTCTGTTTTGTACCTCTTTGAGTGTTAATTTACGATTAAATCATGTTCCTACCTGCAAGTCCTGTCCGGAGTCGTCCGTTTGCATCCTGGGAGAACAAACCTCGCAGTAAGCCACAACCCCTCCATAACAAACAGCTACAGGTTGTTGTTGCTGTTATTCATATCCAGGGAGAGCAAGAGTAGTTCACGTATGATAACTAATATGAGGTCAATTGGGTGAACTTCTCAAGAGGGCAACGCCGATCCGGAAAAAACTGTAAGAGAGTTCATGTCGGATAAACTCAAGCTCTCCCCGGAGGTGGTAAGAGACATAACTTTTTCCAGAGTGCACAGAATGGGCAGACCTGTGGACAATAAAGTCCGTCCCATAATAGCTCGTTTTGAGCATTTTAAGCACAAAGAGTTGGTGAAAAGCCGAGGAAAGGAGCTGAAAGGGACCTCTCTCTGGTTAAATGACCACTTCCCGGCTGAGATCAACGATAGGAGAAAGAAACTGTCACCGATCATGAGAGAGAACCGAGCCCAGAACAAGAGAGTGGCACTAACAGTGGATAGGCTGTACATAAATGGACAGCTGTATCGGGACCCAAAGGTTACCCCCTGGCTTTTTTAGAATGGGCATTCGTGGGTGTTTTTAGTATCTTGGTTTGGCCTGTGTCATGACTACTTCCAGTACTGTTGTGTCCTGCACTAAGCTGGGCCTTCATAGGGGCCTGGTGTTAGCTCACGTGAATGTATGCAGCCTGCGTAATAAGTATCAGGAAGTAGAGTGTATTATCAAAGATAATTTTATTAATATCTTTGCCATTTCTGAGACCCACCTTGATGATTCCTTTTCTGATTCAATTGTAGCCATTGAGGGGTTCTCAATTTTTAGGAAAGATAGGAACAGGTTTGGGGGTGGGGTGGCTATTTATGTTCAGAATCATTTATCTATCAAAGTGCGCAATGATTTGATGAGGGAGAGTATTGAAGCTATTTGTGTGCAGGTCTATCTGCCTTATTTGAAACCAATTATAGTAGGCTGTTTCTATAGGCCTCCTAGTGCTGATGCTCTGTATCTGAAGGAGTTATGTGAGATGTTTGACAGGATATCAGATGCGAATAGTGAAATCTATTTACTGGGTGATATGAATGTTGACTGGCTGGGACAGGGGTGTACAAACAAAAATAAGTTACTATCCATTTTAAATGCTTGCAATCTGTCCCAAATTGTTGCCCCTCCCACGAGAATAGGTAGTAATAGTGATGGTATTATTATAGCTACATGCATTGATCATATTTATACAAATGTTCCGGACCAATGCTCCAAAGCAGTCTCGGTTCCTGTAGGTTTTACTGACCACAATATAATATCTGTCACTAGAAAGACAAGGGTTCCTAAACCTAAAGCGAAAATTATTTTTACAAGGTCTTATAAGAGATTTGATGAAGAATGTTTTATTGATGAAATATCCTGTTTAAATTGGAACGAGGTGTGCAGTGAGGAAGACCCTGAGGCTGCACTGGACTTATTTATGTTAATGTACATGAGTGTTGTGGACAAGCATGCCCCTTTGAAGAAGTTTTCTGTCAAAACTAAGTCTGCCCCATGGATTGATAATGGACTTAGAGGTTTAATGACAGAAAGAGACATGGCTAAAAAAGCCTCCGTCAACTCAGGTTTAATTGATGACAGGCATAAGTACTGTTCCTTAAGAAACCAGGTCACAAAGTTAAACAAACTGAAAAAAAGGGAATATTACAAACAGAGGTTATATGATGTGAGATATGATAGCAAAAACTTATGGAATGTTTTGAATGAAATCATGGGTAGAAAGAACAATGTCTGTACACCTTTTGTGGAATCAAATGGGTTGGTACTCACTAAGCCATGTGACATTGCCAATCATTTTAATAACTATTATGTTGACAAGGTATCTCAATTAAGGCATGGTATGCATATATCCAATAACAACAAATCAGCTGACCTCATTAGGAATATTATAATGGATAATAAGGACTGTGAATTCAATTTTCATCAGGTTGAAGTCAGTGAGGTTGAGAGGTTACTACACTCTCTTCCTGACAACAAAGTAGCTGGTGTAGACAACCTGGATAGTAAATTACTGAAAATGACTGCTGGTATCATATCAGTGCCTGTTTGTCATATTTTTAATAAATGTTTACAAGTGGGCCTGTGTCCAAAGATATGGAAGGTGGCTAAGGTTACTCCTCTCCATAAGGATACCAAATTGGCTTTCAATGAGGGCAATTCTAGACCAATAAGCATCCTACCTGGGTTATGTAAAATACTGGAGAAATGTGTGTATGCACAAATTCAAGCTTACTTTCAATCAAATGAGCTAGCAACTGATTCTCAACATGCATATAGAACGGGCCACTCTACGTCCACGGCTCTTATACAAATGACGGACGATTGGCTTAATGCTATAGATAATTCTATGTTGGTTGGAGCTGTGCTGTTAGATTTTAGTGCTGCATTTGACATGATTGACCACTCTCTTTTAATTGAGAAACTTAAATGTTATGGTTTTAATACTTCAAGTTTAATGTGGATACAGAGTTATTTGTCCTCAAGATCACAACAGGTGTATCTTAATGGCAGCTTGTCTAATAGCAGAAGTTTGGATTGTGGTGTTCCACAGGGAAGTTGCCTAGGACCTTTACTTTTTTCTATATTCACCAATGATTTACCTTGGGCTACCGGGCGTGCAAGATTGGTTCTTTATGCTGATGATGCAACCTTATATCATGCTGCACCATCATGCAGTGTACTTAATGTAGTATTGAGTGAGGAACTAAAAGCTGTGCATGACTGGACAGTATGTAACAGACTTGTCCTTAACACCTCAAAAACAAAAAGTATTATATTGGGGACTAGGCAAGGGTTATCTTGTGACCCAAAGTTGGATTTGAGGCTAGGTATTTCAACAGTTCAACAGGTCAGAAGTGCCAAGCTCCTTGGAGTGATGCTGGACTGCACTCTATCCTGGTCAAATCATATCAGTGATATAGTTACAAAGATGGGAAGGGCTGTTGGTATTTCCAGGAAATGTGCTGGTTTTGCTGATCCACCTCTTCTTTGTCAAATTGTTAAGAGTTTAGTCTTGTGTCATATTGACTATTGTTCTACAGTCTGGGCGTCTGCTGCAAGTGGTGAGATCAGTAAGCTCCAGATTGTCCAGAATAGGGCAGCAAGGCTGGTTCTTGGTTGTTCACTAAGAACCAATGTGAATCAAATGCATGCTTCTCTTTCCTGGCTAACAGTGCAGAACAGGTTGTCGGCTAATACTCTTATATTGTTCAAATCAGTAACCGGTAGTAAAACTCCTGCTTTTCTCATGGCCCAAATAGTTCACAGTAGCACTATACATAATCACAATACCAGGGCATCCAGTGAGGGGCATTTTGTACTCCCTCGTCCCAAGAAGAATGCTTTGCGGAAATCTTTTATTTATAGATCTTTATCGCTCTGGAATAACCTGCCTCGAATTCTCACCAGCATTGAAAGTAAACAGGTTTTTAAAAAGAGAGTAATATTTTATCTGAGTTTTTAAATTAGTTTGCTCATTGATGATTTGTTTGTTATATTTATATGGTAATTATTATTCTGTGACTGTAAATTGTTTGCTTGTTTTTTTATTGATGCTTTTATTTTTTTCCTGTATTGTGTAGTTATAATTATATGCTTTTACTTGTAATTGTATTGAATTGTGGACCCCAGGAAGACTAGTGGGTTGTTGAGGCAACCAGCTAATGGGGATCCTTAATAAAAATCAAAAAAAAAAAAATCAAATCAAATCAAGGAAACAGAACGTAAATATGCAACATCTTTAAAGAAGAAAATCCAGAAATGCACAGAAGTGGAAAAAGTTGGTAACCATAACTTTAACTGTATTAAATGTAAGCTCGGCTATTGGCTCATTTGGTTGCAATGTAAGCTATTATTTAAATAACATAATGGATGCTATTTGTGACGCGATGCAATCAGAACATATTTACAGTCACGGCAGGCACATGGAGAGGCAGCTACAGAGGACGAGGAGGCACTGAGCCTCGCCGTGAAAAAATATGTTAGTTTTTCAGTTCTGGAATATGATTGCAGGGCAATTTCTTCCCATTATGTATGTTTTATTCATCAAGAAACACAATTTGAATGTAGAAAAAGTACAACCTTACAACGCATGCAGAGATGACATCTATTCAGACGGCACATTTGCTGCTGAGAAACAGACTCAATCCAGGTGAGTGTTTATTTTTAACAGACTAGTAACAATAATTTTTCAATGAAAAAGTATACAACCTTGAGGTGGGGCGTGGCCTGCGGGCCTGCGGAGAAGCGGGGCGTGTCAGGACCGGCTTCGAGATTAGCGGCAGGCGCGTAGATGACACAGCTGTGAGTGGTTGTCTGATGACCTGCCGCTCTGTAAAAGGCAGCGGTCGGGAAGGAGAAAGGTTGTTGATGGTGGAGAAACTGACACATGGCTGAAAAGCACCAATTATTGAAAAATAAATAATTGTACGCAAAGATGGACACGGCTGTAATGTCCATCTTGGGTGGTCCAGAGAACCCGGTAGAGCAAGACCTCTACAAACATATATGTTCATGGACAAATAGTTGTGTTTTTGTTAATTAAGAGTATCAGCGTGTCAGATTTTGTATTACAAGATGCCTTTATCTGTATTTTTACATTTTCATAGAGAGGTATTTTTCAAGTTATGTACACACATTTACATGTACTAATGTGTGTACATGTACATTGAGAGTTTGAGCAGAAATCTGTTGTATAGTAATTAATTGTACACCATAAAACATTAACAAAATGCTAAAATAATTACTTTGTGGAGTGAAAAAAACCACATGTAATGTAAAAAACATGGTGTTTACTTTTTGATATCAATATAAAACACAAAGCAGTTTGGCTAATGAAGAAAAAGTCACATAAACAAGCTTTGTTCCTCAACAACAACCATGTACTTCAGTGCAACAGTTTGGCCAATAAAAATAAACAGGAGTGATACCTCTCACATCTAATACACAATCTTTGTGCCTCGATGAAATGACAAAACATTTTAGCTAGTATTTATGTTGTTGGAAAACTAAAAAAGTTAGCAGTTAAATAAAGGACGAGTGATCATAACAGTAAACAAACTAAAGACTTTATCAACAAGTTGTGGTATCGATCAAGACACATCGCCTGCTGTATGCTAACTCTCAGTCCCGGCAGCTGACGGAAGGACGCTAGCTGAACGTCAAAATGAAACAAATATTTTTCTCCCCCAACAGCATTGCGCTCTTAATCGCACACCGAGACTCCACGGAAGTCATACTTGCCAACCCTCCCGAATTTCAGTGCCTCTCCCAAAAATCTCCCGGGACAACCATTCTCCCAAATTTCTCCCGATTTCCAGCCGGCTTAAGGCACGAACCCTCCAGGTCCGTGAGGGCAGCCTGTCGTCACGTCCACTTGGCCAACCAAAAAGTAACCACAGATGTCCGGTATCTGTGGTTACTTTTTGGTTGGCCAACGGTTTACGTTGTATTGCACACCCTGACAGCAAGTATGGGAGTCGGTTCTGAAGTATGAAGTAAAGAGACGTAACTTCGTCACCTCGCCTGGTTATTGACTCCAACCCAGAATATTACACTGCCCATACCTACGCTCCTTCAAAGGCTGTGCTACTGGCTGCAAAGTATTGCACTTTCAAATACAACAATGAGTAGAGAGCAGTGTTATGTGTGTATATGTGTAAATAAATGAACACTGAAATTCAAGTATTTATTTTATTTATATGTATATATATATAGTAAAATACATATATATATATATATATATATATATATATATATATATATATATATATATATATATATATATATATATATATATATATATATATATATAGCTAGAATTCACTGAAAGTCAAGTATTTATTTTATTTATATATATATATATATATATATATATATATATATATATATATATATATATATATATATATATATATATATATATATATATATATATACTACCGTTCAAAAGTTTGGGGTCACCCAAACAATTTTGTGGAATAGCCTTCATTTCTAAGAACAAGAATAGACTGTCGAGTTTCAGATGAAAGTTCTCTTTTTCTGGCCATTTTGAGCGTTTAATTGACCCCACAAATGTGATGCTCCAGAAACTCAATCTGCTCAAAGGAAGGTCCGTTTTGTAGCTTCTGTAACGAGCTAAACTGTTTTCAGATGTGTGAACATGATTGCACAAGGGTTTTCTAATCATCAATTAGCCTTCTGAGCCAATGAGCAAACACATTGTACCATTAGAACACTGGAGTGATAGTTGCTGGAAATGGGCCTCTATACACCTATGTAGATATTGCACCAAAAACCAGACATTTGCAGCTAGAATAGTCATTTACCACATTAGCAATGTATAGAGTGTACTTCTTTAAAGTTAAGACTAGTTTAAAGTTATCTTCATTGAAAAATAAGGACATTTTAATGTGTATATATATATATATATATATATATATATATATATATATATTTATAACAAATACTTGAATTTCAGTGAATTCTAGCTATAAATATACTCCTCCCCCTTAACCCCGCCACCCGGATACGCCCACCCCGACCCCGCCCACCTCAAACACCCCCCCCCCACCCAAAAAAACCTCCTGAATTTGGAGGTCTCAAGGTTGGCAAGTATGACGGAAGTAGAAGCGATTGAAATGAAGTGAAAGGTTAGGTCGGAGGGAACATTTTCAAAGCAAAGTCCATGAAGTCGCCGCCATGTTTCCCCAGCCGAACGGCTCTAGTGGTCATGCGCAGATGCTGCGGCGCTTCAGTATTCAGGAAGTAAGCAGTTGTCTAAAATGCATTAATAAATGACGTTTTTTTGGTAATTAAAAATGTAAACGGTATTACTAACCGTCTGGTTTATCATTATACCGTTTATCGTTACATCCCTAGTCCATTAACACGTAAAAAGTCACGGGCGGTCACGGCATGTTCTTGCCGTGGATGCTGGTCATATTTTTTAGGGTATTACGGCAAGAGACAAAGGCGGTCGCGGCAATTGCCGCGGTTGCCGTGGTTAAATTCGAGCCCTGCAGTAGTTATATGAACTGCAATAAAAATGAGCATGTCATGATCCGTGGTCCGGATAATTTTTGGTATTTTCTGTTTTTTGGACTCCTTGAGTTCCTGTTTGTGCACCTCTGTTTGTTTTGGTTGCCACGGTTGCTCATTGTGTACACCTGTCTCTGATTAGTGTTCGCCCGCTCACCTGCTTCCCCAGCACTAATCAGAGGCATTATTTAAGCCTGCCTTTGCCGGTCAGTCGGCCTGGCGTCATTGTTTGCTACATGCAACCTGTCTTCGTGAGTTTTGATTGTCTCCTAGCCAATGCTAAGTCGTAGCCTTGTCCATGTCAACAGCACGTTGTGCCTTCGGCTTGTTTTCCGTTTTTTGTACTGATTTTTTTTAGGAATAAATCATGTTCCAACCTGCACGCCATGTCCGGACTGGTCCGTCTGCATTCCGGGAGAACGAACCCCGCAGTAAGCTGCGAAAACCCCATCGTTACAGAGCATGCTTTACCTTGGGGAGTGGACTTCTGCAATATCTCCTTCCTGCTGCTTTTCCATCAAACACGCCTTCAGCACCATTTTTTTTTTTTTTGTTCATGGTTAAATGTGCACCATTGAGATATCATTTTAACACCCTTGGCTGGCGCTGGACTCATTTTGCTCTAGTATTGTGCAGACTACAAGTGATAGACTCGAATTGCTTTGCCAAGTTGACGACACATTTGATCTTGTTTTTGATGGGTTTGTTTCTTTAATTCAATGAATATTATCCCCTTCTTATTCTCAGAACTGTGTTTCACACTCACCTTCTTCCTTCCCATGCTTGGTAAACAAAGTTATGTCCATCTCTAGCTATAAGCTAATGCTAACAAGGAAGAGCAGCTCTCACAAGGTTCACTGTGACATTTGCTACGCCAACTAAAAGTCAGGATGTTTGTAACTCACATTTTTGCTTGCATCTTAAAGCATAACAACTAGCTGAGGGACAGCTCTTACCTCAAAACTAGGGTTGTACGGTATAATGGTATTTGTATAGTACCGCGATACTAATGAATCATATTCGGTACTATACCGCTAAACATGCTTCACTACACACCGTAGCTCACCGGCGTCAAAATGTAAACAAACGCCATGGGTGGATCTACACCTGTCAACCATTGTAATGATACCAAGTACAGGAGCGTATCTAGTCGATACTACTATTATAACGTCGATATTTTTTGGCATCACAAAATCTTCTTTCGTTTTTTTCAAATGTATATTATGTTTATAAACTCAGGAAATATGTCCCTGGACACATGAGGACTTTGAAAATGACCAATGTATGATCCTGTAACTACTTGGTATTGGATTGATACCCAAATTTGTGGTATCATCCAAAACTAATGTAAAGCATCCAGACAACAGAAGAATAAGTGATTATTACATTTTAACAGAAGTGTAGATAGAACACGTTAAAAGAGAAAGTAAGCAGAAATTAAAGGCCTACTGAAATTAATTTTTTTTATTTAAACGGGGATAGCAGATCCATTCTGTGTGTCATACTTGATCATTTCGCGATATTGCCATATTTTTGCTGAAAGGATTTAGTAGAGAACATCGACGATAAAGTTTGCAACTTTTGGTTGCTGATAAAAAAAATCCTTGCCTGTACCGGAAGTAGCGTGACGTCGCAGGTTGAAGGGCTCCTCACATTTCCCCATTGTTTACACCAGCAGCGAGAGCGATTCGGACCGAGAAAGCGACGATTACCCCATTAATTTGAGCGAGGATGAAAGATTTGTGGATGAGGCACGTGAGAGTGAAGGATTAGAGTGCAGTGCAGGACGTATCTTTTTTCGCTTAAACCGTAACTTAGGTACAAGGGATCATTGGATTCCACACTTTCTCCTTTTTCTATTGTGGATCACGGATTTATATTTTAAACCACCTCGGATACTATATCCTCTTGAAAATGAGAGTCGAGAACGCGAAAGGGACATTCACAGTGACTTTTATCTCCACGACAATACATCGGTGAAGCACTTTAGCTACGGAGCTAACGTTATAGCATCGGGCTTAACTGCAGATAGAAACAAAATAAATAAACCCCTGACTGGAAGGATAGACAGAAAATCAACAATACTATTAAACCATGGACATGTAACTACACGGTTAATGCTTTCCAGCCTGGCGAAGCTTAACAATGCTGTTGCTAATGACGCCATTGAAGCTAACTTAGCTACGGGACCTCACAGAGCTATGCTAAAAACATTAGCTATCCACCTACGCCAGCCAGCCCTCATCTGCTCATCAACACCCGTGCTCACCTGCGTTCCAGCGATCGACGGAGCGACAAAGGACTTCACCCGATCATCGATGCGGTCGGCGGCTAGCGTCGGATAGTGCGTCTGCTATCCAAGTCAAAGTCGTCCTGGTTGTGTTGCTGCAGCCAACCGCTAATACACCGATCCCACCTACAGCTTTCTTCTTTGCAGTCTTCATTGTTCATTAAACAAATTGCAAAAGATTCACCAACACAGATGTCCAGAATACTGTGGAATTTTGCGATGAAAACAGAGCTTTTTGTATTGGATCCAATGTGTCCGAATACTTCCGTTTCAACGATTGACGTCACGCGCATACGTCATCATACCTAGACGTTTTCAACCGGAAGTTTCGCGGGAAATTTAAAATTGCACTTTATAAGTTAATTCGGCCGTATTGGCATGTGTTGCAATGTTAAGATTTCATCATTGATATATAAACTATCAGACTGCGTGGTCAGTAGTAGTGGCTTTCAGTAGGCCTTTAAAGGCCTACTGAAATTATTTTTTTTTATTTAAACGGGAATAGCAGATCCATTCTATGTGTCATACTTGATCATTTCGCGATATTGCCATATTTTTGCTGAAAGGATTTAGTAGAGAAAATCGACGATAAAGTTCGCAACTTTTGCTCGCTGATAAAAAAAAAAGCCTTGCCTGTACCGGAAGTAGCGTGACGTCACAGGAGCTAGGATTCCTCACAATTCCCCGTTGTTTACAATGGAGCGAGAGAGATTCGGACAGAGAAAGTGATGATTACCCCATTAATTTGAGCGAGGATGAAAGATTCATAGATGAGGAACGTTACAGTGAATGACTTGAGAGGCAGCGATGGACGTATCTTTTTTCGCTCTGACCGTAACTTAGGTACAAGCTGGCTCATTGGATTCCACACTCTCCTTTTTCTATTGTAGATCACAGATTTGTATTTTAAACCACCTCGGATACTATATCCTCTTGAAAATGAGAGTCGAGAACGCGAAATGGACATTCAGTGCCTTTTATCTCCACGACAATACATCGGCGAAATGCTTTAGCTACGAGCTAACGTGATAGCATCTTGCTTTAACTGCATATAGAAACAAAATAAATAAACCCCTGACTGGAAGTATAGATAGAAAATCAACAATACTATTAAACCGTGGACATGTAAATACACGGTTAATGCTTTCCAGGCTGGCGAAGGTTAACAATGCTGTGCTAATGACGCCATTGAAGCTAACTTAGCAACCAGACTGCACAGAGCTATGCTAAAAACATTAGCTCTCCACCTACGCCAGCCAGCCCTCATTTGCTCATCAACACCCGTGCTCACCTGCGTTCCAGCGATCGGCAGAAGGACGAAGGACTTCACCCGATGCGTTTGGCGGCCCAGAGACGTAGGAAGTCAAGGTGAAGTCGGCGGCTAGCGCTCCAACAAAGTCCTCCTGGTTGTGTTGCTGTAGTCCGCTGCTAATACACTGATCCCACCTACAACTGTCTTCTTTGCAGCCTTCATTGTTCATTAAAAAAATTGCAAAAGATGTCCAGAATACTGTGGAATTATGAAATGAAAACAGAGCTTTTTGTATAGGATTCTACGGGGTACCATAACTTCCGTTACTCGGACTTCGTCACGCGCATACGTCATCATACCGCAATGTTTCAGCCGGATATTTCCCGGGAATTTTAAAATGTCACTTTATAAGTTAACCCGGCCGTATTGGCATGTGTTGCAATGTTAAGATTTCCTCATTGATATATAAACTATCAGACTGCGTGGTCGGTAGTAGTGGCTTTCAGTAGGCCTTTAACAGTAAATGAACAAGTAGATTAATGATCCATGTTCTACCACTTGTCCTTAATAATTCTGACAAAATAATAGAATGATAAATGACACAATATGTTACTGCATACGTCAGCAGCTAAATTAGGAGCCTTTGTTTGCTTACTTACTACTAAAAAACAAGTTGTCTTGTATGTTCACTATTTTATTCAAGGACAAACTTGCAATAAGAAACATATGTTTAATGTACCGTAAGATTTTGTTGTTAAAATAAGGCCAATAATGCAATTATTTGTGGTCCCCTTTATTTGGAAAAGTACCGAAAAATATCGAAATAATTTTGGTACCGGTACCAAAATGTTGGTATCGGAACAATACTACTCAAAACACTTGAGTTGAGGTACCATTGTAATCAATAACTTGTGGACAGTTAGCAATTTGTATGTTTTTTAACAAATATTTTTCAAATTTCAGTCCCTTAAAAGTGTGTGGCAAATGTGGTGGTATGACTAAACCTTCTAAGTTTGCAGTGGATTTTTTTGTAGAGCAATGTGAATAATTGTAAGTCAAGTCACTGCATGGAGTTAAAACTTTGGGGTTCAATAACAGCGCCACCTTGTGGTGGTATTTGTCAGAAGAATAACAACTCAGCATGTTTTCACCCTCTTCAAGGGTGAGCTTCCACAAACAAATACATGATGAGTTGTATCAAACATGTCAGTGCATTGGTTTGTGTGCAACATCCTTACAATGAAATAGTAATAATGGTTATTATTTACGTAACCTGGTCATTGCAGATACACAAGGTGAGAACCGCATATTATACAAGTACATAAACTACAGTATATCAATCAAGAGGGTATTGTGTGTGTTTTCGTACTTCCAAAGTTCAGTGAAGTGAGACAGCATACTAATTACATATCGATTGCTTATTTCACCTTTTGTAGCACGGCTCCCTCGCCAAAATGTCATTGCTTTCTTTTGGTGATGAAATCACAGCTGGAAACATGTTGAATAAAAGCATGTACCACAATAAACATGCCAAGGATGTTGCATGCAGCCTAAAACATGGAACTAAAATGTGCAAACGTAAGCATGTAAAAATGATACTCCATTCTTGGATGGCGGGTTGAAAAAAAAAAAAAAAAAGTGCGTATTGATTAAATGCCAGCATCGTGCCTTCGTTTAGAGGGTGTGACACTTGCACAGGCTGCAGCCTTTGAAAAAGCCTCTGAAGCTTAAATGACTTTTTAACCTCCAATGAAGGTTTTCAAAGACAGTTTTGTTCCTACTGGAAAACAAATAAATAAAGGTGCTGCTAAGGTGAACTAGTTGTTCGCTTTATGTTTATTACCAATTAAAGGAGACCAAACAAAACAGCAAAATTGCATGAGAGGAAAGTGCAGTGCTCCATCCAGTCTTCCCCGTGGCCTCTGACCGCTCGGACGTGCCCCAAACATCTCCCCAGGGAGGCGTGCCGGGGGCATCATGGCCAGATGCTCGAACCACCTCATCTGGCTCCTCTCGATGTGAAGGAGGAGCGGTTTTACTCTGAGCTCCTTCCGAATGACAGAGCTTCTCACCCTATCTCTAAGGGAGAGACCCGACACCCGGCGGAGGAAACTCATTTCGGCCGCTTGTACCCGAGATCTTGTCATTTTGGTCATAACCAAAATCTCAAGACCATAGGTGAAGATGGAAATGTAGATCGACCAGTAAATTGAGAGCTTTGCCTTCCGGCTCAGCTCCTTCTTCACCACGACAGATCAATGCAGGGTCTACATCACTGCAGACGCCGCACCGATCCACCTGTCAATCTCACGATCCACTCTTCCCTCACTTGTGAACAAGACCCCGAGGTACTTGAACTCCTCCACTTGGGGCAAGATTTCCTCCCCAACCCAGAGATGGCACTCCACCCTTTTCCAAGCGAGAACCATGGACTCGGACTTGGAGGAGTTGATTCTCATCCCAGTCGCTTCACACTCGGCTGGGAACCAATTCAGTGAGAGCTGGAGATCCTAGCCAGATGAAGCCATCAGGACCACATCATCTGCAAAAAACAGAGACCTAATCCTAGAGCCACCAAACTGGATCCCCTCAACGCCCTGACTGTGCCTAAAAATTCTGTCCATGGAAGTTATGAACAGAATTGGTGACAAAGGGCAGCCCTGGCAGAGTACAACCTTCACTGGAAATGGA
Source organism: Entelurus aequoreus (assembly GCF_033978785.1). Classification (NCBI taxonomy): domain Eukaryota; kingdom Metazoa; phylum Chordata; class Actinopteri; order Syngnathiformes; family Syngnathidae; genus Entelurus; species Entelurus aequoreus. The sequence goes on along the minus strand of NC_084747.1, from coordinate 51,600,272 downwards.
TCCGACTTACTGCCGGCAATGCGGACCAAGCTCTGACCCCGATCACACAGGGAGCGGACCGCCACAATCAGACGGTCCGGTACCACATACTTTTCTGACTTCCCAAGGAACATGGTCAAAAGCCTTCTCTAAGTTCTCCAAGTCCACAAGGCAGATGTAAACTGGTTGGGTAAACTCCCATGCACCCTCAAGAACCCTGCCGAGAGTATGGAGCTGGTCCACAGTTTCAAGACCAAGACGAAAATCACACTGCTCCTCCTGAAGCCGAGGTTCGACGATCCGGCGTAGCCTCCCCTCCAGTACACCTGAATAGACCTTACCGGGAAGGCTGAGGAGTGTGATCCCAAGATAGTAGGAACACACCCTCCGGTTCCCCTTCTTAAAGAGAGGAACCATCACCCTGGTCTGCCAATCCAGAGGCATCGTCACTGATGTCCACGCAATGCTGCAGATTTTTGTCAACCAAGACAGCCCCACAGCGTCCAGAGCCTTAAGAAACTCCGGGGCAGATCTCATATACCCCTGAGGCCCTGCCACCCAGGAATGTTTTAACTACCTTGGCAACCTCAGTCCCAGAAATAGGTGAGCCCACTACAGATTCCCTAGGCGCTGCTTCCTCATTGGAAGACGTGCAGGTGGGATTGAGGATGTCTTCAAAGTATTCCCTCCACCGATCCACAACGTCCGGAGTCGAGGTCAGCAGCACACCATCCCTACCACACACGGTGTTGACAGTGCACGGCTTCCCCCTCCTAAGGCGGCGGATGGTGGTCAAGAATCGCTTCGAAGCAGTTCGGAAGTCATTTTCCATGGCTTCGCCGAACTCCTCCCATGTCCGAATTTTTGCCTCTGCGACCACCAAAGCCGCGTGCCCATTTGCCTGCCGGTACCTGTCCGCCCCTTTCGGGGTCCCATGAGCCGAAGGACCCGATAGGACTCCTTCTTCAGCTTGACAACATCCCTCACCGCTGGTGTCCAGCAGCAGGTTCTGGGATTACCGCCACAACAGGCACCAACCACCTTACGGCCACAGCTCTGATCAGCCGCCTTGACAATAGAGGTACGGAACATGGTCCACTCAGACTCAATGTCCAGCGCCTCCCCCGTGACATGTTCAAAGTTCTTCCAGAGGTGAGAATCGAAACAAACATAATAAATCATCACTTACTGTACAATGTCTGCTGTCATTAGGATGTAAACTACTAGGATGTTTTTATATTCCCATTTAGATGAAGAAAATGACTCATGATCCTCGCGAAGAAAAAAAGGGGGGTGGAAGGAAGCGTCTTTTCAGGTCTTTTTCGCCA
>NC_084747.1:51563965-51593965 GCF_033978785.1 Entelurus aequoreus | reverse complement strand
TCGAGCTAGTTATAGCAAGCGATCAAATGTTTGGAAGCGTACTCACGGTATCGCTTCTGCGTCTGTTAACGAAGTCAAAGTCCTCCTGGTAAGAGTCTCTGTTGTCCGAGTTCTTCACTCTTGACTGCATCTTTTGGGAATGTAAACAATAAAACACCGACTGTGTTGTGTTGCTGACTTCCCTCGCAAAATACTCCGCTTCGCACCGACTTTCTTCTTTGCTTGCTCAGCTTCTTTCTCCATAATGCAATGAACAAATTGCAACAGATTCACCAACACAGATGTCCAGAATACTGTGGAATAATGATGAAAACAGCTATTTCGTATTGGCTTCAATGGGGGAGCCATACCTGTGTTCTCCTGGCTACGTCACGCGCATACGTCATCCTCAAAGGCGTTTTGAACAGGAAGTTCCCCGGGAAATTTAAAATTGCACTTTATAAGTTAACCCGGCCGTATTGGCATGTGTTGCAATGTTAAGATTTCATCATTGATATATAAACTATCAGACTGCGTGGTCGGTAGTAGTGGGTTTCAGTAGGCCTTTAAGAACCACTGCCCTAACCTAAGTAATAAATATAAATAATTTGAGGTGCTTACTATGAGGTCTGTCACACCGCTGCCGCTCTACCTGGCTGTTATCTACCGCCCCCCTGGGCCCTATTCGGACTTTATCAGTGACTTCTCAGAGTTTGTCGCTGATCTAGTGACGCATGCCGACAATATAATTATAATGGGGGACTTTAATATCCATATGAATAACCCATCAAACCATCCGTGCATGGCGCTCCAAACTATATTTGATAGCTGTGGTCTTACACAAATAATAAATGAACCCATGCATCGCAACGTTAATACGATAGATCTAGTGCTTGTCCGGGGTGTCACCACCTCCAAAGTTACTATACTCCCGTACACTAAAGTAATGTCCAATCATTACCTTATAAAATTCGAAGTTCCCATTAGCAGAAAGTGTGCATCCGTGTATACTTCATGTCCTTTCATCTTCGAGATCCTTTGAGCACTCAACTCTGAGAATTATTTTCAACATCCATCCATTCATCCATTTGCTACCGCTTGTCCCTTACGGGGTCGCGGGGGGTGCTCGAGCCTATTTTGTGTTCAAATATGAGACCTCGACTAACGTAATGTTGAGCAATCTCCGTGCTCTTTGCCGCTCTCTTTTACCCAGAGGGAGAGCCACATATCCAGCCATCGCAGACAGCTTGGTGCCTGGAGTTTTTTCAACGTTGGAAGTAAAGCCTGACATCTTTTGATTTACTTTTTTTGGGGCACAAGAAGTTGACTTCATTACATTTTAGAATGTGTGGCCCGGAATAGTGAAATATTGTAAATGTGTGCATAAATGTGCCGATATTAGTTAGTGTTGTTTTTTTGTGTACATTTGCATGTTATTTGAAAATGTTTACTTCTATTAATGATTATTGTGATCTTATGTTTAACTTTCTTGTTTTGTTTTGTTTGCTGTGCGGAACGATCAAGGAGGATATGGAGTTGGACAATGCAGTTTAAAGTACAACAGAGCAAAAACAATGACACAAAACATATGTATACCAGTTGTTATGATTAATTTCCTCTGCCTCCATTGCAAATAATTATATGATAATATTATTATGCGATCCCAATATTTACTATTACTGGCTATAATGCAAGCCATTTGACAAGATTAGAAAAGTACACCAATTGTGACTCACATAATAATAAAGTAACTGCTAAATAAGATTGTGTGGACTGACCTTGAGGACTTTTTCTGGGACATCTTCTTGATTGTCCGCTTGTTTTTAAAAGGTACATGCCTCACTACTACCATGCACAAGCATACAAATATATCCATCATTAACTAATAATTAGGAATAACAGCTTGAAAATGCTTGTCAACACATGACACATCTCCATGACAACCATCTCTCATGCTCGGTCGGCTCTAACCGCAGGAAAATCACAGGGCGGGTGGTGCCAGTAGCTCTTAGCTGCTTCCTCTAAAATAAGGTAAAGGACCAAGAGAACACAAAAAACAATTGGACATTATTTTCTTCTCTTTGTGGAATATACGTTGCGGGGGGAGGAGTATATTTCATACTTGCCAACCTTGAGACCTCCGATACCGGGAGGTGGGGGTGGGGGGTGGTTAGCGTGGTCGGGGGTGGGGCGGGGGCGTGGTTAAGAGGGGAATATATTTAAGCTAGTATTCGCCAACTCAAGTATTTCATATATATATATATATATATATATATATATATATATATATATATATATATATATATATATATATATATATATATATATGTGTGTGTGTGTGTGTGTGTATATGTATGAAATACTTGACTTTCAGTGAATTCTAGCTATATATATATATATATTTATTTTATTATACATATAAATAAAAGAAATACTTGAATTTCAGTGTTCTGGAGGTTATCCAGTAGATGGCAGTATTGTCCTGTTTAAGAGTGTCACAACATTGCTGTTTACGGCAGAAGAACTGCTTTACGGTAGACTAAACGTGACCGCTGTTGTGTGTTGTTACCGCGCTGGGAGGACGTTAATGAAACTGCCTAACAATAAACCCACATAAGAAACCAAGAACTCGTCCTCGATCATTCTACAGTTATGACGTCATTGGGCAGGCAAGCTGTTTATATTGTAGGAAAGCGGACGTGAGAACAGGTTTTCCCCACTCAGGTCCGCATTGAGCTGGAAGGGGCGTGGCCTCCATCTCCGGCTGAATACCGGGAGTTTGTCGGGAGAAAATTTCTGCCGGGAGGTTATCGGGAGAGGCGCTGAATACCGGGAGTCTCCCGCTAAAAACGGGAGGGTTGGCAAGTATGGTATATTTATAGCTAGAATTCACTGAAATTCAAGTATTTCTCATATATATATATATATATATATATATATATATATATATATATATATATATATATATATATATATATATATATACTACCGTTCAAAAGTTTGGGGTCACATTGAAATGTCCTTATTTTTAAAGGAAAAGCACTGTACTTTTCAATGAAGATAACTTTAAACTAGTCTTAACTATAAAGAAATACACTCTGTACAGTGCTAATGTGGTAAATGACTATTCTAGCTGCAAATGTCTGGTTTTTGGTGCAATATCTACATGGGTGTATAGAGGCCCATTTCCAGCAACTATCCCTCCAGTGTTCTAATGGTACAATGTGTTTGCTCATTGGCTCAGAAGGCTAATTGATGATTAGAAAACCCTTGTGCAATCATGTTCACACATCTGAAAACAGTTTAGCTCGTTACAGAAGCTACAAAACTGACCTTCCTTTGAGGAGATTGAGTTTCTGGAGCATCACATTTGTGGGGTCAATTAAACGCTCAAAATGGCCAGAAAAAGAGAACTTTCATCTGAAACGCGACGGTCTATTCTTGTTCTTAGAAATGAAGGCTAGCCCACAAAATTGTTTGGGTGACCCCAAACTTTTGAACGGTAGTATATATATATATAAAATAAATACTTGAATTTCCGTGTTCATTTATTTACACATATACACACATAACACTCCTCTACTCTTTGTTGTATTTGAAAGTGCAATGCTTTGCAGCCAGAAGCACAGCCTTTGAAGGAGCATAGGTATGGGCAACATCTGTGAAATTTAATTTGCGGGAAAGGAGTGAGTTTAGGGTTGAATTGTCCATCCTCGTTCTATTCTCTGTCACTATCCCTCTGATGATGCATTGCTGCACAAAAGTGCCTTCATCAAATGCACCAGAGTCTGGAATCTTCCATCTCTCCCTAGCATACCCCTTCCCCTTCGAGCTGTCCTGGATGAACTGAAATTCTTGTTTCCAATCATTTTGGAACTTGCAAGCATACTTCTTCTTCTTACTCGTCATCTCCATCTCTCTTTTTCGTCCTTCTGCTTCGTCTCTGTTATGTTTTTGGACATTACTACTCGCCGTAGTTTTGAAGCAATGCATGATGGGAATCCGGATGTTGTGTGTCAGTGTATTAACGTGCCGGCTGGAATAAACACACGCTGAGAAATAGCTCCGTGCCTGCCTACTTTATGGGTTATAGATAAACCTATGGATAACGGAGACATATATAATAGTCTCCTTCTTGTTGTGTGTGCAGTTGCGCACTGAGCTCCAAAAGCCGTAGATGTTATAACGTGACTGGACCGGCACGCTGTTTATATGGAGGAAAAGCGGATGTGACGACAGGCTGTCCTCACTCAAATCGGAAGAAATTCGGGAGAATGGTTGTCCCGGGAGATTTTCGGGTGGGTTGGCAAGTATAGTTCACAGACCATGGGAAAAATGACCACCATAACACATACACATTAACACCAGCAGGTAGTTACAGTATGAATGCCAATATATAGGCCTAGTTTATTATTTGGCTGGCTGAAATATTGTGTAAATCATTTTTACAACATGTTATGGTCGAGACCTCAAATACAGAATGATTAGCAGGCCGAATATTACATTTTATTATTGAATTGAGAAGGTTAAAACATTGTCATGAAGCAACATGGAGACCATTAACTTGTACAACATGTCAATGTATCGTGGCCCCAAGCAGAGCGTGTGATCTGCCTATAGGCAGTTGGCTCCTTACAACATTGGTTCTGCGTCGTGCAATACACTTGTTAATGAACGAGCACGCGGCCAAAGAAGGCTTGGCGAGGAATCCCATGAATAAATGCAAGCTTGCGACGAACAAATCACACGAAGACGTGACTTTGTCTTCTAATGACATCTAAAACACACGCAGACTTTCAGCCGGCAGGAGCCATATGGCAGGTCACTAGCCTGCATGATTGGCTTAAGCATGAAACAATGTGTGTGTTGCGTGTGTGTGTGTGTGTGTGTGTGTGTGTGTGTGTGTGTGTGTACGTGTGTGTGTGTGCACAAGCAGCCTCCTTAGTCTCAACAGGCCAGTCAATAATCATGCAGCAAATGAGGCTGCTGTCACTGCATGGAGCTCAACCCCTCGCCCTCCCAATTCCCATGAGCCTTCACTGTTAGGTCACACATCTCATGCCATGCCTTTGTGGAAGTATGTGTGTGTGTGTGTGTGTGTGTGTGTGTGTGTGTTCTTGTATTTCTACCCTTCTAGAAGTGATGATATAAATCATGGTCCCAATAACGTTGCATCTAATAGAGAATGTCTCATTTGCACCCCTGCTGGTGACATCTATCAAAATGAGGGTGGTCCCAAAAAGGAGGGGTTTTTCAATTTGACTGTGTGTCGCTTTTAAAAGTGCTCCCCCTCTCTCTGGTCAACATATGAAATAACAAGTGTGTGCAAGAAATTGAAATGCGCCCCCTTTGGCGAAAATTAATAAAAAATAAATATGTATATAGAGACATACTGTAATAACTTGAAGTAAATAATGAAGATTAAAAACCAACTACAAACAAAAAAATTAAAACATTTTTTTACCTAAAAGCACTCTTTTTCTCACAATTTGTCAACTTTTTTCTTATAAAATTGGGAACAATTCCTCATATTCTTTCTGTTTCTGTCACATTGCAATATTTTCATGTAAAATCATTACTTTTTTAATGTAAAATTATTACTTTTTCATGCAAAATGGTGACATTTGTCATATACAATCCTGACTTATTACAATATTGCCAACTTTTTTGTTGTTCTTGTAAAATAGTGAAATATTTTGAGTAAAATGATGACTTTTGTCATCATTTTGCCAAGTAAAATTCAGATTATTATTATAATATTGCCAACATTTTCGAATTTTCTTATAAATGCAAAATTATTACTTTTTAATGCAAAATGGTGACATTTGTCACATAAAATTCTGACTTTTATCACAATATTGCCAATTTTTTTGTTGTCCTTGTAAAATGGTGACATTTTTTGAGTGAAATGATGATGATTATTGTAAAAATGCCAAAATTTTCGAGTTCTCTTATAAAATTGTGACTTTTGTCGAGTAAAATTGCGACTCTTTTCATAAAATTGCCAGAATTTGAAGCTTTTCTTATAAAATTGCGACTGTTATTGAGTAGAATTCCAACTTTTATCATAATATCGCACAAATGTTCAGTTTTTTCATGCAAAATTTTGACTTGCGTTGAGTAAAATGACAACTTTTACTATAACACTGCCAAAATTCTAAGTTTTTCTTGTGAAACTGACATTTTCTTGTAAAATTCCAACTCATTTTTCACAACAAGTTTTTTTATATTTGCATAGTATGTATATATTATTAATGTTGTAAAAACACTTCTTTATATATCTAGAAAGGGTGGTCCTAAAGAGGTAGGCATTTTTCTCAGGTCTCAAGAAGGTAAGAAATACAAGTATGTGTGTGTGTGTGTGTGTGTGTGTGTGTGTGTGTGTGTGTGTGTGTGTGTGTGTGTGTGTGTGTGTGTGTGTGTGTGTGTGTGTGTGTGTGTGTGTGTGTGTGTGTGTGTGTGTGTGTGTGTGTGTGTGTGTGTGTGTGTGTGTTCTTGTATTTCTACCCTTCTAGAAGTGATGATATAAATCATGGTCCCAATAACGTTGCATCTAATAGAGAATGTCTCATTTGCACCCCTGCTGGTGACATCTATCAAAATGAGGGTGGTCCCAAAAAGGAGGGGTTTTTCAATTTGACTGTGTATCGCTTCTAAAAGTGCTCCCCCCCCTCTGGTCAACATATGAAATAACAAGTGTGTGCAAGAAATTGAAATGCGCCCCCTTTGGCGAAAATTAATAAAAAATATATATGTATATAGAGACATACTGTAATAACTTGAAGTAAATAATGAAGATTAAAAACCAACTACAAACAAAAAATTAAAACATTTTTTTTACCTAAAAGCACTCTTTTTCTCACAATTTGTCAACTTTTTTCTTATAAAATTGGGAACAATTCCTCATATTCTTTCTGTTTCTGTCACATTGCAATATTTTCATGTAAAATCATTACTTTTTTAATGTAAAATTATTACTTTTTCATGCAAAATGGTGACATTTGTCATATACAATCCTGACTTATTACAATATTGCCAACTTTTTTGTTGTTCTTGTAAAATAGTGAAATATTTTGAGTAAAATGATGACTTTTGTCATCATTTTGCCAAGTAAAATTCAGATTATTATTATAATATTGCCAACATTTTCGAATTTTCTTATAAATGCAAAATTACTACTTTTTAATGCAAAATGGTGACATTTGTCACATAAAATTCTGACTTTTATCACAATATTGCCAATTTTTTTGTTGTCCTTGTAAAATGGTGACATTTTTTGAGTGAAATGATGATGATTATTGTAAAAATGCCAAAATTTTCGAGTTCTCTTATAAAATTGTGACTTTTGTCGAGTAAAATTGCGACTCTTTTCATAAAATTGCCAGAATTTGAAGCTTTTCTTATAAAATTGCGACTGTTATTGAGTAGAATTCCAACTTTTATCATAATATCGCACAAATGTTCAGTTTTTTCATGCAACATTTTGACTTGCGTTGAGTAAAATGACAACTTTTACTATAACACTGCCAAAATTCTAAGTTTTTCTTGTGAAACTGACATTTTCTTGTAAAATTCCAACTCATTTTTCACAACAAGCTTTTTTATATTTGCATAGTATGTATATATTATTAATGTTGTAAAAACACTTCTTTATATATCTAGAAAGGGTGGTCCTAAAGAGGTAGGCATTTTTCTCAGGTCTCAAGAAGGTAAGAAATACAAGTATGTGTGTGTGTGTGTGTGTGTGTGTGTGTGTGTGTGTGTGTGTGTGTGGGGGTGTGTGTGTGTGTGTGTGTGTGTGTGTGTGTGTGTGTGTGTGTGTGTGTGTGTGTGTGTGTGTGTGTGTGTGTGTGTGTGTGTGTGTGTGTGAGTGTGTGTGTGTGTTCTTGTATTTCTACCCTTCTAGAAGTGATGATATAAATCATGGTCCCAATAACGTTGCATCTAATAGAGAATGTCTCATTTGCACCCCTGCTGGTGACATCTATCAAAATGAGGGTGGTCCCAAAAAGGAGGGGTTTTTCAATTTGACTGTGTGTCGCTTCTAAAAGTGCTCCCCCCCTCTGGTCAACATATGAAATAACAAGTGTGTGCAAGAAATTGAAATGCGCCCCCTTTGGCGAAAATAGATAAAAAATAAATAAAAAATAAATATGTATATAGAGACATACTGTAATAACTTGAAGTAAATAATGAAGATTAAAAACCAACTACAAACAAAAAATTAAAACATTTTTTTACCTAAAAGCACTCTTTTTCTCACAATTTGTTAACTTTTTTCTTATAAAATTGGGAACAATTCCTCATATTCTTTCTGTTTCTGTCACATTGCAATATTTTCTTGTAAAATCATTACTTTTTCAATGTAAAATTATTACTTTTTAATGCAAAATGGTGACATTTGTCATATACAATCCCGACTTATTACAATATTGCCAACTTTTTTGTTGTTCTTGTAAAATAGTGAAATATTTTGAGTAAAATGATGACTTTTGTCATCATTTTGCCAAGTAAAATTCAGATTATTATTATAATATTGCCAACATTTTCGAATTTTCTTATAAATGCAAAATTATTACTTTTTAATGCAAAATGGTGACATTTGTCACATAAAATTCTGACTTTTATCACAATATTGCCAATTTTTTTGTTGTCCTTGTAAAATGGTGACATTTTTTGAGTGAAATGATGATGATTATTGTAAAAATGCCAAAATTTTCGAGTTCTCTTATAAAATTGTGACTTTTGTCGAGTAAAATTGCGACTCTTTTCATAAAATTGCCAGAATTTGAAGCTTTTCTTATAAAATTGTGACTGTTATTGAGTAGAATTCCAACTTTTATCATAATATCGCACAAATGTTCAGTTTTTTCATGCAACATTTTGACTTGCGTTGAGTAAAATGACAACTTTTACTATAACACTGCCAAAATTCTAAGTTTTTCTTGTGAAACTGACATTTTCTTGTAAAATTCCAACTCATTTTTCACAACAAGCTTTTTTATATTTGCATAGTATGTATATATTATTAATGTTGTAAAAACACTTCTTTATATATCTAGAAAGGGTGGTCCTAAAGAGGTAGGCATTTTTCTCAGGTCTCAAGAAGGTAAGAAATACAAGTATGTGTGTGTGTGTGTGTGTGTGTGTGTGTGTGTGTGTGTGTGTGTGTGTGTGTGTGTGTGTGTGTGTGTGTGTGTGTGTGTGTGTGTGTGTGTGTGTGTGTGTGTGTGTGTGTGTTCTTGTATTTCTACCCTTCTAGAAGTGATGATATAAATCATGGTCCCAATAACGTTGCATCTAATAGAGAATGTCTCATTTGCACTCCCTGCTGGTGACATCTATCAAAATGAGGGTGGTCCCAAAAAGGAGGGGTTTTTCAATTTGACTGTGTGTCGCTTCTAAAAGTGCTCCCCCCCTCTGGTCAACATATGAAATAACAAGTGTGTGCAAGAAATTGAAATGCGCCCCCTTTGGCGAAAATTGATAAAAAATAAATAAAAAATAAATATGTATATAGAGACATACTGTAATAACTTGAAGTAAGTAATGAAGATTAAAAACCAACTACAAACAAAAAATTAAAACATTTGTTTACCTAAAAGCACTCTTTTTCTCACAATTTGTCAACTTTTTTTCTTATAAAATTGGGAACAATTCCTCATATTCTTTCTGTTGCTGTCACATTGCAATATTTTCTTGTAAAATCATTACTTTTTCAATGTAAAATTATTACTTTTTAATGCAAAATGGTGAAATTTGTCATATACAATCCTGACTTATTACAATATTGCCAACTTTTTTGTTGTTCTTGTAAAATAGTGAAATATTTTGAGTAAAATGATGACTTTTGTCATCATTTTGCCAAGTAAAATTCAGATTATTATTATAATATTGCCAACATTTTTGAATTTTCTTATAAATGCAAAATTATTACTTTTTAATGCAAAATGGTGACATTTGTCACATAAAATTCTGACTTTTATCACAATATTGCCAATTTTTTTGTTGTCCTTGTAAAATGGTGACATTTTTTGAGTGAAATGATGACGATTATTATAAAAATGCCAAAATTTTCGAGTTCTCTTATAAAATTGTGACTTTTGTCGAGTAAAATTGCGACTCTTTTCATAAAATTGCCAGAATTTAAAGCTTTTCTTATAAAATTGGGACTGTTATTGAGTAGAATTCCAACTTTTATCATAATATCGCACAAATGTTCAGTTTTTTCATGCAACATTTTGACTTGCGTTGAGTAAAATGACAACTTTTACTATAACACTGCCAAAATTCTAAGTTTTTCTTGTGAAACTGACATTTTCTTGTAAAATTCCAACTCATTTTTCACAACAAGCTTTTTTATATTTGCATAGTATGTATATATTGTTAATGTTGTAAAAACACTTCTTTATATATCTAGAAAGGGTGGTCCTAAAGAGGTAGGCATTTTTCTCAGGTCTCAAGAAGGTAAGAAATACAAGTGTGTGTGTGTGTGTGTGTGTGTGTGTGTGTGTGTGTGTGTGTGTGTGTGTGTGTGTGTGTGTGTGTGTGTGTGTGTGTGTGTGTGTGTGTGTGTGTGTGTGTGTGTGTGTGTGTGTGTGTGTGTTCTTGTATTTCTACCCTTCTAGAAGTGATGATATAAATCATGGTCCCAATAACGTTGCATCTAATAGAGAATGTCTCATTTGCACCCCTGCTGGTGAAATCTATCAAAATGAGGGTGGTCCCAAAAAGGAGGGATTTTTCAATTTGACTGTGTGTCGCTTCTAAAAGTGCTCCCCCCCCCCTCTGGTCAACATATGAAATAACAAGTGTGTGCAAGAAATTGAAATGCGCCCCCTTTGGCGAAAATTAATAAAAAAATAAATAAAAAATAAATATGTATATAGAGACATACTGTAATAACTTGAAGTAAATAATGAAGATTAAAAACCAACTACAAACAAAAAATTAAAACATTTTTTTACCTAAAAGCACTCTTTTTCTCACAATTTGTCAACTTTTTTCTTATAAAATTGGGAACAATTCCTCATATTCTTTCTGTTGCTGTCACATTGCAATATTTTCTTGTAAAATCATTACTTTTTCAATGTAAAATTATTACTTTTTAATGCAAAATTGTGAAATTTGTCATATACAATCCTGACTTATTACAATATTGCCAACTTTTTTGTTGTTCTTGTAAAATAGTGAAATATTTTGAGTAAAATGATGACTTTTGTCATCATTTTGCCAAGTAAAATTCAGATTATTATTATAATATTGCCAACATTTTCGAATTTTCTTATAAATGCAAAAGTATTACTTTTTAATGCAAAATGGTGACATTTGTCACATAAAATTCTGACTTTTATCACAATATTGCCAATTTTTTTGTTGTTCTTGTAAAATAGTGATATTTTTTAAAATAAAATTATGACTTTTGTCACAATTTTGCCAAGTGAAATTCCGATAATTATTATGATATTGCCAAAATGTTAAAGTTTTCTTACACAATTGTGACTTTTGTCGAGTAAAATTACGACTCTTTTCATAAAATTGTCAACATTTTAAGCTTTTCTTGTAAAACTGTGACTTTTATTGAGCAAAATTCCATCTTTTGTCATAATATTGCACAAATGTTCAGTTTTTCTTGTAAAATTTTGACTTGCGTTGAGCAAAATGACGACTTTTATTATGATAATGGCAACATTCTAAGTTTTTCTTGTGAAATTGTGACCTTTTTCTTGTGAAATTCCAACTCATTGTTCACAACAAGCTTTTTTATATTTGCATAGTGTGTATATATTATTAATTTTCCAAATACAAATCTGTATATATCTAGAAAGGGTGGTCCTAAAGAGGTAGGCATTTTTCGGAGGTCTCAGGAAGGACACAAATACAAGAAATAAAGTGTGTGTGTTATGTGTGTGTGCGTGTGTGTTATGTGTGTGTGCGTGTGTGTGTGTGTGTGTGTGTGTGTGTGTGTGTGTGTGTGTGTGTGTGTGTGTGTGTGTGTGTGTGTGTGTGTGTGTGTGTGTGTGTGTGTGTGTGTGTGTGTGTGTGTGTGTGTGTGTGTGTGTGTGTGTGTGTGTGTGTGTGTGTGTTCTGCCCTTTTAGAAGTGATGACATAAATCATGGTCCCAATAACATTGCATCTAATAGAGAATGTCTCATTTGCACCCCTGCTGGTGACATCTATCAAAATGAGGGTGGTCCCAAAAAGGAGGGATTTTTCAAATTAACTGCGTGTCGCTTTTAAAAGTGCTCCCCCTCTGGTCAACATATGAAATAACAAGTGTGCGTAAGAAATTGAAATGCGCCACCTTTGGCCAAAATGTATTTAAAAAATTAAACAAATATGTATATAGAGACATACTGTCATAACTTGAAGTAAATAATGAAGATTAAAAACCCAATTACAAACCAAAAATTTAAAAAAAAAAAAAAAAAGAACTAAAAGCAGTGTTTTTCTCACAATGTTTTGACTTTTTCTTATAAAATTGGGAACAATTTCTCATATTCTTTCTGTTTCTGTAATATTGCAATATTTTCCCGTAAAATTATGACTTTTTAATGTAAAAGTATTACTTTTTAATGCAAAATGGTGACATTTGTCTTTTTTTTTTTTTTAACTTTTATCGCAAAATTGCCAATTTTTTTGTTGTTCTTGTAAAATAGTGATATTTTTCAAAATAAAATTATGACTTTTGTCACAATTTTGCCAAGTGAAATTCCGATAATTTCTATGATAGTGCCAAAATGTTAAAGTTTTCTTACACAATTGTGACTTTTGTCGAGTAAAATTACAACTCTTTTCATAAAATTGTCAACATTTTAAGCTTTTCTTGTAAAACTGTGACTTTTATTGAGCAAAATTCCATCTTTTGTCATAATATTGCACAAATGTTCAGTTTTTCTTGTAAAATTTTGACTTGCGTTGAGCAAAATGACGACTTTTGTTATGATAATGGCAACATTCTAAGTTTTTCTTGTGAAATTGTGACCTTTTTCTTGTGAAATTCCAACTCATTTTTCACAACAAGCTTTTTTATATTTGCATAGTGTGTATATATTATTAATTTTCCAAATACAAATCTGTATATATCTAGAAAGGGTGGTCCTAAAGAGGTAGGCATTTTTCGGAGGTCTCAGGAAGGAAACAAAAACCAGAAAGAAAGTGTGTATGTGTGTGTGTGTGTGTGTGTGAGGGTTGAGCCTCCTTGTGTGTGAAAGTCAAAGACAGGCTGCCTCTGCAGCTGCAGTGAATTGGCGAAGACACCAAAAAAAAAAAAATGAGACATTGTTGTTTTCTCTACTTCTTCCATCGCCTACTGTCTGATTTGTCTTTGAAGAAATGTCAAAGACAAAAATAATACCTCGTTCATTATTGAGTTACGCAACAAAAATGTAGCACGCGGCAGCGGCGATGTAGAAAAATAGCTCACCATTGATTATTTTCTCGACCGCTTGTTTCTTTTATGCTCAAAAGGTGAGCTGCAGCCAATCCCAACCGACTTTGGGCGAGAGGCGGAGACAAGAGTGGACAGGTCACCAGCCAATCAGAAGGCACAACTCGACCACAAACAACCACAATTTAGAGTCTGTAATGACCTGTTATGAATGTTTGGGGAATGTGGGAAGAAGTTGTCGAGTGTAGATGTGTTGGACAACTCTTTGTGTCACATTGTGTGTATTCGGTGTCTGTGAACGGACATACGTGCACATAACGAATGGACAGACATTTAGAATCATGTGTGTATGGGAATGGACATACTTTTACACCTTGTATATGCAGTATGTGAGTGGATGGACATTTACAGTACATCGTTTTTTTTGTTTTTTTTTAATTCAAGTTTTTATTTATTTTATTTCAGCTTGTATTTCTTTTATTTGGGTTTTATCTTCGTATGTTTTTTCTTCTGTGACATGGATCCCCCGGGGTCTGAAATAAAATGACTACTACTACTAATGTGAATTGATTTACTAGCATTTTATGTGTAGGGAAAGAGATATTTACATCATATGTATATGTGAAAAGACAGACATTTACACCACATCTACGTGTGAATGGACAAACATTTATCTCATCTGTAGGCCTATATGTATATGTAAATAAAAAACATTTACATAATATGTATATGTGAATGGACAAACATTTACATGTATATATATATATATATATATATATATATATATATATATATATATATATATATATTCCTCACGCACCAATTGACTGAAGGAGTGCGCACTTGATGTCATGTTATCAATGGAAAAATGCATTTTTAGACAATATAATTTGCCTGAGCGGCTAGGAGACACAGAGAGTAACAAGCGGTAGAAAATGGATTAGAAAGGACAGATTTAAAAAATAAATCAATAAAAAAAATATATACACTACCGTTCAAAAGTTTGGGGTCACCCAAACAATTTTGTGGAATAGCCTTCATTTCTAAGAACAAGAATAGACTGTCGAGTTTCAGATGAAAGTTCTCTTTTTCTGGCCATTTTGAGCGTTTAATTGACCCCACAAATGTGATGCTCCAGAAACTCAATCTGCTCAAAGGAAGGTCAGTTGTGTAGCTTCTGTAACGAGCTAGACTGTTTTCAGATGTGTGAACATGATTGCACAAGGGTTTTCTAATCATCAATTAGCCTTCTGAGCCAATGAGCAAACACATGGTACCATTAGAACACTGGAGTGATAGTTGCTGGAAATGGGCCTCTATACACCTATGTAGATATTGCACCAAAAACCAGACATTTGCAGCTAGAATAGTCATTTACCACATTAGCAATGTATAGAGTGTATTTCTTTAAAGTTAAGACTAGTTTAAAGTTATCTTCATTGAAAAGTACAGTGCTTTTCCTTCAAAAATAAGGACATTTCAATGTGACCCCAAACTTTTGAACGGTAGTGCATATATTTTTTTTTTTACTTGGGATTTCCCGCAGGCTGGATTTTGATCGCTGGCAGGCCGGATGCGGCCCGCCGGCCGTAGTTTGTGGACCCTTGTCTTTGACTATTCAAAGTCAGTCATTTCCAGGAGTTATCTCACCCTCTGAGAAGCCTTTACTAAAGTTTTCTAATGTTGTAAAAATGTGTGGAATAAATATTACATTTCAACATTTCTGTCAAAGAAGACTTGCTTCACATAGTCATTTTGATAGTAGGCTATTATAGCTAATATATATATATTATATTATAACACTTTTGTACTTTTGGTCCAATATGGCTCTTTCAATATTTTGGGTTGCCGACCCTTGTTCTAACGCATTAATATAGGAAAAATCAAAGTGAATGCTGTGGAACTCCATTTTCCAAATTAAAAACACCGCTTAGAAAATAAATAGCGCCATTTGATTTGAGAATTGTGAATTTCGACCGACAAGATGTTGTTTTAGTCAACTTCTGCAATATTTCCTGCAGGAGTTGGGTGAAAAAGGCAGAAGTGACCGGCTATGATGCTACTATGTCGCCCTGTCTCGTTTACACACATTCTAAGTGCTGCAGACCAAACTGGACGGTTTTTAGACTGTGCCAAGTGCAGGGAACCAGCGCGGAGCTGAGCGCGATAAATAAACAGGAGAAAGAGGGAGAACGGTGGCGGCGTTCGAGCGCCGAGTGCGGCAGTTTGCACCCGGCAGGCCAAAAGGAGCCGTTCTGTTTTGGTACTTTGAGAGATGGCGAGTGGGTGAATGCTGGTGCAGTCATCAACCGCTCTTTCCTCAACATTATTCCATAACCATCTGCTTCCTGCACACACACACACACACACACACACACACACACACACACACACACACACACACACACACACACACACACACACACACACACACACACACACACACACACACACACACACACAGGCTCAGGCTAAATTTGTCTTGTTTAGTCCGCTTGGGAGCCGGATGACACACGAATACGCCAACTTCAGTGTTACATATTCCTATGGACCAGAGACAAGCACCGATTTTCCTATTGCACCAACATGTCGACCGGCATACATGTTTACGTGGTGTGAGAAAGGATAGACGGATGTTCAATAAGTGTGCGTGAATGGACAAAATGTTCGGTCTGCGTATGGACAGGCGGATGGAGTGTGTATAAGAGTGTTTCAGTAGTGTGTATAAGAGTGTTTCAGTAGTGTGTATAAGAGTGTTTCAGTAGTGTGTATAAGAGTGTTTTAGTAGTGTGTGTGTGTGAGAAAAAGATTTCAGTTGTTTATGTGAGAGCATTTCAGTAGTGTGTATAAGAGTGTTTCAGTAGTGTGTATAAGAGTGTTTCAGTAGTGTGTGTGTGTGAGAAAAAGATTTCAGTTGTTTATGTGAGAGCATTTCAGCAGTGTGTATAAGAGTGTTTCAGTAGTGTGTATAAGAGTGTTTCAGTAGTGTGTATAAGAGTGTTTCAGTAGTGTGTATAAGAGTGTTTCAGTAGTGTGTATAAGAGTGTTTCAGTAGTGTGTATAAGAGTGTTTCAGTAGTGTGTATAAGAGTGTTTCAGTAGTGTGTGTGTGTGAGAAAAAGATTTCAGTTGTTTATGTGAGAGCATTTCAGTAGTGTGTATAAGAGTGTTTCAGTAGTGTGTATAAGAGTGTTTCAGTAGTGTGTATAAGAGTGTTTCAGTAGTGTGTGTGTGTGTGAGAAAAAGATTTCAGTTGTTTATGTGAGAACATTTCAGTAGTGTGTATAAGAGTGTTTCAGTAGTGTGTATAAGAGTGTTTCAGTAGTGTGTATAAGAGTGTTTCAGTAGTGTGTATAAGAGTGTTTCAGTAGTGTGTATAAGAGTGTTTCAGTAGTGTGTATAAGAGTGTTTCAGTAGTGTGTGTGTGTGAGAAAAAGATTTCAGTTGTTTATGTGAGAGCATTTCAGTAGTGTGTATAAGAGTGTTTCAGTAGTGTGTATAAGAGTGTTTCAGTAGTGTGTATAAGAGTGTTTCAGTAGTGTGTGTGTGTGAGAAAAAGATTTCAGTTGTTTATGTGAGAACATTTCAGTAGTGTGTATAAGAGTGTTTCAGTAGTGTGTATAAGAGTGTTTCAGTAGTGTGTGTGTGAGAAAAAGATTTCAGTTGTTTATATGAGAGCATTTCAGTAGTGTGTATAAGAGTGTTTCAGTAGTGTGTATAAGAGTGTTTCAGTAGTGTGTATAAGAGTGTTTCAGTAGTGTGTGTGTGTGAGAAAAAGATTTCAGTTGTTTATGTGAGAGCATTTCAGTAGTGTGTATAAGAGTGTTTCAGTAGTGTGTATAAGAGTGTTTCAGTAGTGTGTATAAGAGTGTTTCAGTAGTGTGTATAAGAGTGTTTCAGTAGTGTGTGTGTGTGAGAAAAAGATTTCAGTTGTTTATGTGAGAGCATTTCAGTAGTGTGTATAAGAGTGTTTCAGTAGTGTGTATAAGAGTGTTTCAGTAGTGTGTGTGTGTGAGAAAAAGATTTCAGTTGTTTATGTGAGAGCATTTCAGTAGTGTGTATAAGAGTGTTTCAGTAGTGTGTATAAGAGTGTTTCAGTAGTGTGTGTGTGTGTGTGAGAAAAAGATTTCAGTTGTTTATGTGAGAGCATTTCAGTAGTGTGTATAAGAGTGTTTCAGTAGTGTGTATAAGAGTGTTTCAGTAGTGTGTGTGTGTGAGAAAAAGATTTCAGTTGTTTATATGAGAGCATTTCAGTAGTGTGTATAAGAGCATTTCAGTAATGTGTATAAGAGTGTTTCAGTAGTGTGTATAAGAGTGTTTCAGTAGTGTGTATAAGAGTGTTTCAGTAGTGTGTGTGTGAGAAAAAGATTTCAGTTGTTTATGTGAGAGCATTTCAGTAGTGTGTATAAGAGTGTTTCAGTAGTGTGTATAAGAGTGTTTCAGTAGTGTGTATAAGAGTGTTTCAGTAGTGTGTGTGTGTGAGAAAAAGATTTCAGTTGTTTATGTGAGAACATTTCAGTAGTGTGTATAAGAGTGTTTCAGTAGTGTGTATAAGAGTGTTTCAGTAGTGTGTGTGTGAGAAAAAGATTTCAGTTGTTTATATGAGAGCATTTCAGTAGTGTGTATAAGAGTGTTTCAGTAGTGTGTATAAGAGTGTTTCAGTAGTGTGTATAAGAGTGTTTCAGTAGTGTGTGTGTGTGAGAAAAAGATTTCAGTTGTTTATGTGAGAGCATTTCAGTAGTGTGTATAAGAGTGTTTCAGTAGTGTGTATAAGAGTGTTTCAGTAGTGTGTATAAGAGTGTTTCAGTAGTGTGTATAAGAGTGTTTCAGTAGTGTGTGTGTGTGAGAAAAAGATTTCAGTTGTTTATGTGAGAGCATTTCAGTAGTGTGTATAAGAGTGTTTCAGTAGTGTGTATAAGAGTGTTTCAGTAGTGTGTGTGTGTGAGAAAAAGATTTCAGTTGTTTATGTGAGAGCATTTCAGTAGTGTGTATAAGAGTGTTTCAGTAGTGTGTATAAGAGTGTTTCAGTAGTGTGTGTGTGTGTGTGAGAAAAAGATTTCAGTTGTTTATGTGAGAGCATTTCAGTAGTGTGTATAAGAGTGTTTCAGTAGTGTGTATAAGAGTGTTTCAGTAGTGTGTGTGTGTGAGAAAAAGATTTCAGTTGTTTATATGAGAGCATTTCAGTAGTGTGTATAAGAGCATTTCAGTAATGTGTATAAGAGTGTTTCAGTAGTGTGTATAAGAGTGTTTCAGTAGTGTGTATAAGAGTGTTTCAGTAGTGTGTGTGTGAGAAAAAGATTTCAGTTGTTTATGTGAGAGCATTTCAGTAGTGTGTATAAGAGTGTTTCAGTAGTGTGTATAAGAGTGTTTCAGTAGTGTGTATAATCAATCAATCAATCAATCAATGTTTATTTATATAGCCCTAAATCACAAGTGTCTCAAAGGGCTGTACAAGCCACAACGACATCCTCGGTACAGAGCCCACATACGGGCAAGGAAAAACTCACCCCAGTGGGACGTCGGTGAATGACTATGAGAAACCTTGGAGAGGACCGCATATGTGGATAACCCCCCCCCCCCCCCCCTCTAGGGGAGACCGAAAGCAACGGATGTCGAGTGGGTCTGACATAACATTGTGAAAGTCCAGTCCACAGTGGATCCAACACAAAATAAGAGTGTTTCAGTAGTGTGTATAAGAGTGTTTCAGTAGTGTGTGTGTGTGAGAAAAAGATTTCAGTTGTTTATGTGAGAGCATTTCAGTAGTGTGTATAAGAGTGTTTCAGTAGTGTGTATAAGAGTGTTTCAGTAGTGTGTATAAGAGTGTTTCAGTAGTGTGTGTGTGTGAGAAAAAGATTTCAGTTGTTTATGTGAGAGCATTTCAGTAGTGTGTATAAGAGTGTTTCAGTAGTGTGTATAAGAGTGTTTCAGTAGTGTGTGTGAGAAAAAGATTTCAGTTGTTTATGTGAGAGCATTTCAGTAGTGTGTATAAGAGTGTTTCAGTAGTGTGTATAAGAGTGTTTCAGTAGTGTGTGTGTGTGAGAAAAAGATTTCAGTTGTTTATGTGAGAGCATTTCAGTAGTGTGTATAAGAGTGTTTCAGTAGTGTGTATAAGAGTGTTTCAGTAGTGTGTGTGAGAAAAAGATTTCAGTTGTTTATGTGAGAGCATTTCAGTAGTGTGTATAAGAGTGTTTCAGTAGTGTGTATAAGAGTGTTTCAGTAGTGTGTGTGTGTGAGAAAAAGATTTCAGTTGTTTATGTGAGAGCATTTCAGTAGTGTGTATAAGAGCATTTCAGTAGTGTGTATAAGAGTGTTTCAGTAGTGTGTATAAGAGTGTTTCAGTAGTGTGTGTGTGAGAAAAAGATTTCAGTTGTTTATGTGAGAGCATTTCAGTAGTGTGTATAAGAGTGTTTCAGTAGTGTGTGTGAGAGAAAAACATTTCAGTTGTTTATGTGAGAGCATTTCAGTAGTGTGTATAAGAGTGTTTCAGTAGTGTGTATAAGAGTGTTTCAGTAGTGTGGGTGTGAGAAAAAGATTTCAGTTGTTTATGTGAGAGCATTTCAGTAGTGTGTATAAGAGTGTTTCAGTAGTGTGTATAAGAGTGTTTCAGTAGTGTGTATAAGAGTGTTTCAGTAGTGTGTATAAGAGTGTTTCAGTAGTGTGTATAAGAGTGTTTTAGTAGTGTGTGTGTGAGAAAAAGATTTCATTTGTTTATGTGAGAGCATTTCAGTAGTGTGTATAAGAGTGTTTCAGTAGTGTGTGTGTGAGAAAAAGATTTCATTTGTTTATGTGAGAGCATTTCAGTAGTGTGTATAAGAGTGTTTCAGTAGTGTGTATAAGAGTGTTTCAGTAGTGTGTATAAGAGTGTTTTAGTAGTGTGTGTGTGAGAAAAAGATTTCATTTGTTTATGTGAGAGCATTTCAGTAGTGTGTATAAGAGTGTTTCAGTAGTGTGTGTGTGAGAAAAAGATTTCAGTTGTTTGTGACAGCATTTCAGTAGTGTGTATAAGAGTGTTTCAGTAGTGTGTGTGATAAAAAGATTTCAGTTGTTTATGTGAGAGCATTTCAGTAGTGTGTATAAGAGTGTTTCAGTAGTGTGTGTGTGAGAGAAAAAGATTTCAGTTGTTTATGTGAGAGCGTTTCAGTAGTGTGTATAAGAGTGTTTCAGTAGTGTGTGTGTGTGAGAGAAAAAGATTTCAGTAGTTTATGTGAGAGCATTTCAGTAGTGTGTATAAGAGTGTTTCAGTAGTGTGTATAAGAGTGTTTCAGTTGTGTGTGTGTGAGAAAAAGATTTCAGTTGTTTATGTGAGAGCATTTCAGTAGTGTGTATAAGAGTGTTTCAGTAGTGTGTGTGTGAGAGAAAAAGATTTCAGTTGTTTATGTGAGAGCATTTCAGTAGTGTGTATAAGAGTGTTTCAGTAGTGTGTATTAGAGTATTTCAGTAGTGTGTGTGAGAAAAAGATTTCATTTGTTTATGTGAGAGCATTTCAGTAGTGTGTATAAGAGTGTTTCAGTAGTGTGTGTGTGAGAAAAAGATTTCATTTGTTTATGTGAGAGCATTTCAGTAGTGTATATAAGAGTGTTTCAGTAGTGTGTATAAGAGTGTTTCAGTAGTGTGTATAAGAGTGTTTTAGTAGTGTGTGTGTGAGAAAAAGATTTCATTTGTTTATGTGAGAGCATTTCAGTAGTGTGTATAAGAGTGTTTCAGTAGTGTGTGTGTGAGAAAAAGATTTCATTTGTTTATGTGAGAGCATTTCAGTAGTGTGTATAAGAGTGTTTCAGTAGTGTGTGTGTGAGAAAAAGATTTCATTTGTTTATGTGAGAGCATTTCAGTAGTGTGTATAAGAGTGTTTCAGTAGTGTGTGTGATAAAAAGATTTCAGTTGTTTATGTGAGAGCATTTCAGTAGTGTGTATAAGAGTGTTTCAGTAGTGTGTGTGTGAGAGAAAAAGATTTCAGTTGTTTATGTGAGAGCATTTCAGTAGTGTGTATAAGAGTGTTTCAGTAGTGTGTGTGATAAAAAGATTTCAGTTGTTTATGTGAGAGCATTTCAGTAGTGTGTATAAGAGTGTTTCAGTAGTGTGTATAAGAGTGTTTCAGTTGTGTGTGTGTGAGAAAAAGATTTCAGTTGTTTATGTGAGAGCATTTCAGTAGTGTGTATAAGAGTGTTTCAGTAGTGTGTGTGTGAGAGAAAAAGATTTCAGTTGTTTATGTGAGAGCATTTCAGTAGTGTGTAT
This sequence comes from Entelurus aequoreus, assembly GCF_033978785.1. Lineage (NCBI taxonomy): Eukaryota > Metazoa > Chordata > Actinopteri > Syngnathiformes > Syngnathidae > Entelurus > Entelurus aequoreus. Next base: position 51,572,364 of record NC_084747.1, on the reverse strand, counting down.
AAGAGTGTTTCAGTAGTGTGTATTAGAGTGTTTCAGTAGTGTGTGTGTGAGAAAAAGATTTCATTTGTTTATGTGAGAGCATTTCAGTAGTGTGTATAAGAGTGTTTCAGTAGTGTGTGTGTGAGAAAAAGATTTCATTTGTTTATGTGAGAGCATTTCAGTAGTGTGTATAAGAGTGTTTCAGTAGTGTGTATAAGAGTGTTTCAGTAGTGTGTATAAGAGTGTTTTAGTAGTGTGTGTGTGAGAAAAAGATTTCATTTGTTTATGTGAGAGCATTTCAGTAGGGGGTATAAGAGTGTTTCAGTAGTGTGTGTGTGAGAAAAAGATTTCATTTGTTTATGTGAGAGCATTTCAGTAGTGTGTATAAGAGTGTTTCAGTAGTGTGTGTGATAAAAAGATTTCAGTTGTTTATGTGAGAGCATTTCAGTAGTGTGTATAAGAGTGTTTCAGTAGTGTGTGTGTGAGAGAAAAAGATTTCAGTTGTTTATGTGAGAGCGTTTCAGTAGTGTGTATAAGAGTGTTTCAGTAGTGTGTGTGTGAGAGAAAAAGATTTCAGTAGTTTATGTGAGAGCATTTCAGTAGTGTGTATAAGAGTGTTTCAGTAGTGTGTATAAGAGTGTTTCAGTTGTGTGTGTGTGAGAAAAAGATTTCAGTTGTTTATGTGAGAGCATTTCAGTAGTGTGTATAAGAGTGTTTCAGTAGTGTGTGTGTGAGAGAAAAAGATTTCAGTTGTTTATGTGAGAGCATTTCAGTAGTGTGTATAAGAGTGTTTCAGTAGTGTGTATTAGAGTGTTTCAGTAGTGTGTGTGTGAGAAAAAGATTTCATTTGTTTATGTGAGAGCATTTCAGTAGTGTGTATAAGAGTGTTTCAGTAGTGTGTGTGTGAGAAAAAGATTTCATTTGTTTATGTGAGAGCATTTCAGTAGTGTGTATAAGAGTGTTTCAGTAGTGTGTATAAGAGTGTTTCAGTAGTGTGTATAAGAGTGTTTTAGTAGTGTGTGTGTGAGAAAAAGATTTCATTTGTTTATGTGAGAGCATTTCAGTAGTGTGTGTAAGAGTGTTTCAGTAGTGTGTGTGTGAGAAAAAGATTTCATTTGTTTATGTGAGAGCATTTCAGTAGTGTGTATAAGAGTGTTTCAGTAGTGTGTGTGATAAAAAGATTTCAGTTGTTTATGTGAGAGCATTTCAGTAGTGTGTATAAGAGTGTTTCAGTAGTGTGTATAAGAGTGTTTCAGTAGTGTGTGTGTGAGAGAAAAAGATTTCAGTTGTTTATGTGAGAGCGTTTCAGTAGTGTGTATAAGAGTGTTTCAGTAGTGTGTGTGTGAGAGAAAAAGATTTCAGTAGTTTATGTGAGAGCATTTCAGTAGTGTGTATAAGAGTGTTTCAGTAGTGTGTATAAGAGTGTTTCAGTTGTGTGTGTGTGAGAAAAAGATTTCAGTTGTTTATGTGAGAGCATTTCAGTAGTGTGTATAAGAGTGTTTCAGTAGTGTGTGTGTGAGAGAAAAAGATTTCAGTTGTTTATGTGAGAGCATTTCAGTAGTGTGTATAAGAGTGTTTCAGTAGTGTGTATTAGAGTGTTTCAGTAGTGTGTGTGAGAAAAATATTTCATTTGTTTATGTGAGAGCATTTCAGTAGTGTGTATAAGAGTGTTTCAGTAGTGTGTGTGTGAGAAAAAGATTTCATTTGTTTATGTGAGAGCATTTCAGTAGTGTGTATAAGAGTGTTTCAGTAGTGTGTATAAGAGTGTTTCAGTAGTGTGTATAAGAGTGTTTTAGTAGTGTGTTTGTGAGAAAAAGATTTCATTTGTTTATGTGAGAGCATTTCAGTAGTGTGTATAAGAGTGTTTCAGTAGTGTGTGTGTGAGAAAAAGATTTCATTTGTTTATGTGAGAGCATTTCAGTAGTGTGTATAAGAGTGTTTCAGTAGTGTGTGTGATAAAAAGATTTCAGTTGTTTATGTGAGAGCATTTCAGTAGTGTGTATAAGAGTGTTTCAGTAGTGTGTGTGTGAGAGAAAAAGATTTCAGTTGTTTATGTGAGAGCATTTCAGTAGTGTGTATAAGAGTGTTTCAGTAGTGTGTGTGTGAGAGAAAAAGATTTCAGTTGTTTATGTGAGAGCATTTCAGTAGTGTGTATAAGAGTGTTTCAGTAGTGTGTATAGGAGTGTTTCAGTTGTGTGTGTGTGAGAAAAAGATTTCAGTTGTTTATGTGAGAGCATTTCAGTAGTGTGTATAAGAGTGTTTCAGTTGTGTGTGTGTGAGAAAAAGATTTCAGTTGTTTATGTGAGAGCATTTCAGTAGTGTGTATAAGAGTGTTTCAGTAGTGTGTGTGATAAAAAGATTTCAGTTGTTTATGTGAGAGCATTTCAGTAGTGTGTATAAGAGTGTTTCAGTTGTGTGTGTGTGTGAGAAAAAGATTTCAGTTGTTTATGTGAGAGCATTTCAGTAGTGTGTATAAGAGTGTTTCAGTAGTGTGTGTGTGAGAGAAAAAGATTTCAGTTGTTTATGTGAGAGCATTTCAGTAGTGTGTATAAGAGTGTTTCAGTAGTGTGTGTGTGAGAAAAAGATTTCAGTTGTTTATGTGAGAGCATTTCAGTGGTGTGTATAAGTGTGTTTCAGTTGTGTGTGTGTGAGAAAAAGATTTCAGTTGTTTATGTGAGAGCATTTCAGTAGTGTGTATAAGAGTGTTTCAGTAGTGTGTTTGTGAGAAAAAGATTTCAGTTGTTTATGTGAGAGCATTTCAGTAGTGTGTATAAGAGTGTTTCAGTAGTGTGTGTGTGAGAAAAAGATTTCAGTTGTTTATGTGAGAGCATTTCAGTAGAGTGTATAAGAGTGTTTCAGTAGTGTGGATAAGAGTGTTTCAGTAGTGTGTATAAGAGTGTTTCAGTAGTGTGTATAAGAGTGTTTCAGTTGTGTGTGTGTGAGAAAAAGATTTCAGTTGTTTATGTGAGAGCATTTCAGTAGTGTGTATAAGAGTGTTTCAGTAGTGTGTGTGTGAGAGAAAAAGATTTCAGTTGTTTATGTGAGAGCATTTCAGTAGTGTGTATAAGAGTGTTTCAGTAGTGTGTATTAGAGTGTTTCAGTAGTGTGTGTGTGAGAAAAAGATTTCATTTGTTTATGTGAGAGCATTTCAGTAGTGTGTATAAGAGTGTTTCAGTAGTGTGTGTGTGAGAAAAAGATTTCATTTGTTTATGTGAGAGCATTTCAGTAGTGTGTATAAGAGTGTTTCAGTAGTGTGTATAAGAGTGTTTCAGTAGTGTGTATAAGAGTGTTTTAGTAGTGTGTGTGTGAGAAAAAGATTTCATTTGTTTATGTGAGAGCATTTCAGTAGTGTGTGTAAGAGTGTTTCAGTAGTGTGTGTGTGAGAAAAAGATTTCATTTGTTTATGTGAGAGCATTTCAGTAGTGTGTATAAGAGTGTTTCAGTAGTGTGTGTGATAAAAAGATTTCAGTTGTTTATGTGAGAGCATTTCAGTAGTGTGTATAAGAGTGTTTCAGTAGTGTGTATAAGAGTGTTTCAGTAGTGTGTGTGTGAGAGAAAAAGATTTCAGTTGTTTATGTGAGAGCGTTTCAGTAGTGTGTATAAGAGTGTTTCAGTAGTGTGTGTGTGAGAGAAAAAGATTTCAGTAGTTTATGTGAGAGCATTTCAGTAGTGTGTATAAGAGTGTTTCAGTAGTGTGTATAAGAGTGTTTCAGTTGTGTGTGTGTGAGAAAAAGATTTCAGTTGTTTATGTGAGAGCATTTCAGTAGTGTGTATAAGAGTGTTTCAGTAGTGTGTGTGTGAGAGAAAAAGATTTCAGTTGTTTATGTGAGAGCATTTCAGTAGTGTGTATAAGAGTGTTTCAGTAGTGTGTATTAGAGTGTTTCAGTAGTGTGTGTGAGAAAAATATTTCATTTGTTTATGTGAGAGCATTTCAGTAGTGTGTATAAGAGTGTTTCAGTAGTGTGTGTGTGAGAAAAAGATTTCATTTGTTTATGTGAGAGCATTTCAGTAGTGTGTATAAGAGTGTTTCAGTAGTGTGTATAAGAGTGTTTCAGTAGTGTGTATAAGAGTGTTTTAGTAGTGTGTTTGTGAGAAAAAGATTTCATTTGTTTATGTGAGAGCATTTCAGTAGTGTGTATAAGAGTGTTTCAGTAGTGTGTGTGTGAGAAAAAGATTTCATTTGTTTATGTGAGAGCATTTCAGTAGTGTGTATAAGAGTGTTTCAGTAGTGTGTGTGATAAAAAGATTTCAGTTGTTTATGTGAGAGCATTTCAGTAGTGTGTATAAGAGTGTTTCAGTAGTGTGTGTGTGAGAGAAAAAGATTTCAGTTGTTTATGTGAGAGCATTTCAGTAGTGTGTATAAGAGTGTTTCAGTAGTGTGTGTGTGAGAGAAAAAGATTTCAGTTGTTTATGTGAGAGCATTTCAGTAGTGTGTATAAGAGTGTTTCAGTAGTGTGTATAGGAGTGTTTCAGTTGTGTGTGTGTGAGAAAAAGATTTCAGTTGTTTATGTGAGAGCATTTCAGTAGTGTGTATAAGAGTGTTTCAGTTGTGTGTGTGTGAGAAAAAGATTTCAGTTGTTTATGTGAGAGCATTTCAGTAGTGTGTATAAGAGTGTTTCAGTAGTGTGTGTGATAAAAAGATTTCAGTTGTTTATGTGAGAGCATTTCAGTAGTGTGTATAAGAGTGTTTCAGTTGTGTGTGTGTGTGAGAAAAAGATTTCAGTTGTTTATGTGAGAGCATTTCAGTAGTGTGTATAAGAGTGTTTCAGTAGTGTGTGTGTGAGAGAAAAAGATTTCAGTTGTTTATGTGAGAGCATTTCAGTAGTGTGTATAAGAGTGTTTCAGTAGTGTGTGTGTGAGAAAAAGATTTCAGTTGTTTATGTGAGAGCATTTCAGTGGTGTGTATAAGTGTGTTTCAGTTGTGTGTGTGTGAGAAAAAGATTTCAGTTGTTTATGTGAGAGCATTTCAGTAGTGTGTATAAGAGTGTTTCAGTAGTGTGTTTGTGAGAAAAAGATTTCAGTTGTTTATGTGAGAGCATTTCAGTAGTGTGTATAAGAGTGTTTCAGTAGTGTGTGTGTGAGAAAAAGATTTCAGTTGTTTATGTGAGAGCATTTCAGTAGAGTGTATAAGAGTGTTTCAGTAGTGTGGATAAGAGTGTTTCAGTAGTGTGTATAAGAGTGTTTCAGTAGTGTGTGTGAGAGAAAAACATTACAGTTGTTTATGTGAGAGCATTTCAGTAGTGTGTGTAAGAGGTAATTCTGAATAATGTCCCTAATAGCCCCCCCATGTCTACATTAAGACAAATGGTTTTATAATGTAAATGTATACTATATTGCCAAAAGTATTTGGCCACCCATCCAAATGATCAGAATCAGGTGTCCTAATCACTTGGCCCGGCCACAGGTGTACAAAATCAAGCACTTAGGCACGGAGACTGTTTCTACAAACATTTGTGAAAGAATGGGCCGCTCTCAGTGATTTCCAGCGTGGAACTGTCATAGGCTGCCACCTGTGCAACAAATCCACTCGTGAAATTTCCTCGCTCCTAAATATTCCAAAGTCAACTGTCGGCTTTATTATAACAAAATGGAAGAGTTTGGGAACAACAGCAACCAACTCAGCCACCAAGTGGTAGGCCACGTAGACTGACAGAGAGGGGTCCGAAGCGCATAGTGCAAAGAGGTCGCCGACTTTCAGTTGCTACAGAGCTCCAAACTTCATGTGACCTTCCAATTAGCCCACGTACAGTACGCAGAGAGCTTCACGGAATGGGTTTCCATGGCCGGGCAGCTGCATCTAAGGCATGCATCACCAAGTCCAATGCAAAGCGTGGGATGCAGTGGTGTAAAGCACGTCGCCACTGGACTCTAGAGCAGTGGAGACGCCTTCTCTGGGAACAACAGCAACTCAGCCACCAAGTGGTAGGCCACGTAAATTGACAGAGAGGGGTCAGCGGAGGAATTCAATCAATCAATCAATCAATGTTTATTTATATAGCCCTAAATCACAAGTGTCTCAAAGGGCTGCACAAGCCACAACGGTACAGAGCCCACATAAGGGCAAGGAAAAACTCACAACCCCAGTGGGACGTCGATGTGAATGACTATGAGAAACCTTGGAGAGGACCGCATATGTGGGTGACAATCACACTGTTTATATTAAATATGCTTCACTGATTCAAGTATTTGGCGAGCGCCGTTTTGTCCTACTTATTTTGGCGGTCCTTGAACTCACCGTATAGTCTGTTTACATGCATAACTTTCTCGGACTTTCTAGGACGTGTTTTATGCCACTTCTTTTTCTGTCTCATTTTGTCCACCACACTTTTAACGTGCGTGAATGCACAAAGGTGAGTTTTGTTGATGTTATTGACTTGTGTGGAGTGCTAATCAGACATATTTGGTCACTGCATGACGGCAAGCTAATCGATGCTAACATGCTATTTAGGCTAGCTATATGTACATATTGCATCATTATGCCTAATTTGTAGCTATATTTGAGCTAATTTAGTTTCCTTTAAGTCCTCTTAATTAAATTTATATCTCATGACACATGTAATATGGCTTTTAATTTTTTGCGGCTCCAGACAGATTTGTTTTTGTTTTTTTGGTCCAATATGGCTCTTTCAACATTTTGGGTTGCCGCCCCCTGATCTAGGGATTTAAAACTTGAATAATAATAAAAATAATAATACTGAATAATGACACATTTTTAATATTTTTTTGACCAAAACCCTGTGGGATTCCTGGGATCAAACCTGAGTGGAGGCCTAAATGTATATTTTTTATACATATATTGTATTGTTTTTTGTTTTTTTTTAAAACATCAAAATGGCCCCCGCTTGCTTTGATTTTTCAGTGCGCGGCCCTCAGTGGAAAAAGTTTGGACACCCCTGTTGTAGGGACAGATGTCGGAATTTGAATACATCCGTCCGTGTTCTACCGCGGGAGGGGCGGAGCCTACCCCAGCTGCGCTCGAAGGCCCCGGACAGGACGTTACCTCATCACAGTTCCAACACAGATAGAGAGACACACTATGCATGTGAATGGACAAACAAGGAGTGTGTGATTGGACAGGTACATGTCCTATGTGGCGGTGACACAAGTGGTTGGCCAACGTAGTAAAGTGGATTCAAGAATGGAACTTGTAATGCACACACACACACACACACACACACACACACACACACACACACACACACACGCCCTGGAGAGTGCACACCTGTCACGGTACACGAGCCAACAGCTGGAGGTGCCAGTCGGAGCGACAAGTCTGGCAGCTTCATGCGAAGGCGCTATTGATCCTTGGGCACCAAGAAGTCACATGGTATGGACAAGAGCGCCTAAAGACGACACTCGCGTTACACTTGAAAGGCAAAAGTATAACAACGCTGAACGATCCTTTGGAGGTATAATGAGCTCATTCTTACCTCGTTCAGCTAAGATGTCCTGGGAACATTCAGTAGAATATTGGTGCTCTTACGTGAAGAACAACACAAGGACGTACCTTTTTTGGATAATGAGAAAGGACAATTCACATTATGTTTGGTTTTGTGTGAATGCACAAACATGCTTATTTGTGAGAATGAAGACATTCATATGTATATATATATATATATATATATATATATATATATATATATATATATATATATATATATATATATATATATATATATATATATACATATATATATACACTACCGTTCAAAAGTTTGGGGTCTTAACTTTAAAGAAATACACTCTATACATTGCTAATGTGGTAAATGACTATTCTAGCTGCAAATGTCTGGTTTTTGGTGCAATATCTACATAGGTGTATAGAGGCCCATTTCCAGCAACTATCCCTCCAGTGTTCTAATGGTACAATGTGTTTGCTCATTGGCTCAGAAGGCTAATTGATGATTAAAAAACCCTTGTGCAATCAGGTTCACACATCTGAAAACAGTTTAGCTCGTTACAGAAGCTACAAAACTGACCTTCCTTTGAGCAGATTGAGTTTCTGGAGCATCACATTTGTGGGGTCAATTAACCGCTCAAAATGGCCAGAAAAAGAGAACTTTCATCTGAAACTCGACAGTCTATTCTTGTTCTTAGAAATGAAGGCTATTCCACAAAATTGTTTGGGTGACCCCAAACTTTTGAACGGTAGTGTATATATATATATATATATATATATATATATATATATATATATATATATATATATATATATATATATATATATATATATATATATATATATATATATATATACATATATATATATATATATATATATATATATATATATATATATATATATATATATATATATATATATATATATATCACATTTTATATATACACATAAATACATACATACAGATATGCAGATATATAGATATATATATATACATACTAGGGGTGTGGGAAAAAAT